>NC_134880.1:48670536-48683036 GCF_041734735.1 Babylonia areolata | reverse complement strand
ATTCGGTTCAGAGCAAAAGTGATTAAAAAAAAAAAAAAAATCAGTGATGCTGTGAATCCACCCGAAACAAGACATGCTAAATCCGTAGCATGAGAAAACAGCACAGCAAGACTGAACGGGTGAATAACAATACAGACCACCTCAAATAAATCTACCATAACTCCGCGACAATACAGACCTCTTCAAAAGTACTTACCCTAACTTCGCGACAATAGAATTTTATAACACTTCAAACCAACCTACCCTTACTCTGTGACAATATAAAACATTTCAAACCAACCTACCCTAACTCGGTGACAATATAGAACACTTCAAACCAACCTACCCTAACTCAGTGACAATACAGAACACTTCAAACACACCTGCCTTAACTCTGCAACAATACAGAACACTTCAAACACACCTACCCTAACTCCGCAACAATACAGAATACTTCAAACACGCCTACCTTAACTCCGCAACAATACAGAACACTTCAAACACGCCTACCTTAACTCCGCAACAATACAGAACACTTCAAACAAGCCTACCGTCACTCCGCAACAATACAGAACACTTCAAACACGCCTACCTTAACTCCGCAACAATACAGAACACTTCAAACACGCCTACCTTAACTCCGCAACAATACAGAACACTTCAAACAAGCCTACCTTAACTCTGCAACAATAGAGAATACTTTAAAACCATCAATCCCCGCACGTCGACGCTAGTCTCTGTCGCTGTCCGCTGTAAGTCAATGACATAATCAGACCGCTCAAAGCAACAAAGACTGGACAAAAACACAACTGTTCAAACAACATCAGGACACGTTCAAAACCAACGGAGAAGAAAGGTGGCAGAACGGCGGCTCAAAAAAAAAAGAAAAAAAAAAAAAGAAAAAAGGGGGGAAACAATGTATGTCTGCAATGACTGTCGTTTATATGCAGTTGGAAAATGTGTATTTCAACATAATTGCAATTGTGTAGCGTCCACCAGCCGTCAAACGAAACAAATGTATTTAATCACATTCCTGAGCACGATATAAGCTGATAGCTTGTTGTTGCTCCGCTGTCTATCTGTGCATGTGTGACACACTTACTGAATAAAATTTTGTTTAAATCAGAGGTGGCAGAATGGTTATGACGCTTATCTGTCAATACACTGTCCGTGAGGGTCTGTGTTCGAACCCCTGTTGTCGCCCTTTCTCTCGTTTGACTGGCAAATCAAACTGTGAGCGTCTAGCCATTCGGATGAGACGATAAACCGAGTTTCTGTGTGCAGCGCGCATTTGCCACACTGAAAAAAAAAAAAAAGAACTGAATCCATGGCAACATAAATGTTGTCCCCTGGCAAAATTCTGTGGAAGAAAATCCACTGTGATAGGCACGGAAATGTATCATTAACTCTCTCCATACGAACGGCGAAAGAGACGACGTTAACAGCGTTTCACCCCAACTACCACCATCAAAATATTGCAATCAGAAGGCTCTTATACTGAAGAGGTAAATGTTGACAAAGAAAACCACAATTCTGACGACGGAAGCTAAAGGTTGGGTCATTCAGACACCCACTGGACATCCGAGGGGTCTGTGTAGAGGAGAAGAGAGGACTGGTCGTACTGAGTGAGTTAACAGCTTGACTAGGGAGCTGGGTTACGCTGCTGTCAGGCATCTGCTTAGCAGATGTGGTGCAGCATGTAAAAAAGAGTTGTTCTAAAGCAATGACGCCTGAAACTGAAACCTAAAACCTAACCACATCATATCAAGACACCTAAAACAAGAGAGGCAAGGCCTTCAAGACTCACTTGTGATACACTTTTTTTTTTTAATCCAAGCTTTTTATGTATTGAGTATATTTTCAAAATGTAATGTTTAAGATGATAAAGATCAGTTTAAAGCAAATTAAGTCCCCTAGCATTAATTACAGAGTAATTTCCCTTTTTTACTATCTGCACCAAAACGTTTGCAAAATAAATAAAACTTCCATGCTTAGCAAAAGAAGTTCCTGTTTGAACAAAAAATGATAATGATGACTGCTCTTGTTGTTGGGTCAGAATATCACATCAAAGTGCCAAGTTTAGAGAATACAAAAAATATAAATATAACAGTAAATGCAGTTTGCATATAATTAGGCTTCATTTTTTATTTTTTTGTGCCCATCCCAGAGGTGCAATATTGTTTCAAACAAGATGACTGGAAAGAACTGAATTTTTCCTATTTTTATGCTTAATTTTGTGTCAACTGACAAAGTATTTGCAGAGAAAATGTTAAAGTTTACCACGGACATACACACACACACACACACACACACACACACACACACACACACACACACACACACACACAACCGAACACCGGGTTAAAACGTAGACTCACTTTGTTTACACAAGTGAGTCAAAAACCAAACCAACCATATCAGATGGACAGTTCAAAACCAAAAAAAAAACACAAGTTCAAACCAAAACTCATCCCCTTCCCAGCGGATCCAACTTACATCGTTCCACGCGACCTCTCGGAGCAAGATGTGAAAGAGAGAGTGAAGCCACTACCCCCACGTAACTGACATGTAACCAATGCCGGATTAACCTGGATTAACCCCCCGGAGCCTGGAGACCAGCCGTGTGTGTGTTTGCAATTTCTTCATTAATCCTCTACTGCGACGGTCCCACATGGCGAGGGATTACACAGCGCAGACATGCTGCCCACCGCCAGCTTGATGCGGGATAATCTGTGGGATGATCAACTGATCTTCCAGCTTAATTCAGAGCGCTTAAACACTCACTTGTTCGCGCGTGCGCGTGCGCGTGCGCACACACACACACACACACACACACTAACACACGCATTCACGCATACACACATACATGCACACACACACACGCACGCACGCACACACTTTTTTTTCGTCTAATATCACTGAATAGTGAAAAAACGTTAAGCTAAAGAAAGAAGACACACTCACATACATACACACTTACACACAAAATCACACACACACACACACACACACACACACACACACACACACACACACTTACAAACATATGCAAGGACAGACAGACAGACAGACAGAGAAACAACTGCTAACATGCAGTAATTCACGGTCGTAGACACGTGAGTGACAAGACTCCGACAAACTGTCAGTCAGAACAATCGACGATCGCACTCCTTTAAAACCCACAACAAAGGCACTGGCTGACGGGCGTATTAGCCGAGTGGTTAAAGCGTTGGACTTTCAATCTGAGGGCCCCGGGTTCGAATCACGGTGACGGCGCCTGGTGGGTAAAGGGTGGTGATTTTTAAGATCTCCCAGGTCAACAATATGTGCAGACCTGCTAGTGCCTGAACCCCCTTCGTGTGTATATGCAAGCAGAAGATCAAATACGCACGTTAAAGATCCTGTAATCCATGTCAGCGTTCGGTGGGTTATGGAAACAAGAACATACCCAGCATGCACACCCCCGAAAACGGAGTATGGCTGCCTACATGGCGGGGTAAAAACGGTCATACACGTAAAAGCCCACTCGTGTGCATGCGAGTGAACGCAGAAGAAGAAGAAAGGCACTGGCTGGCTTGGAACAGGTGCAGATCTGTGCACCACAAAACCGGTTACCTGGAGGAAACAGACACACGGACAGACAGACAGACAGACATGCAGAGCGACAGGCAGACATGCAGAGCGACAGGCAAAGCCTCACAGTCACACTCTTATGCATGTCAAGATCTGACACGAGTTGTTTAAATAACTGTATGCGTGGGTACGTGGGCGCAAGTGTCCACCATCACAGAGGCGTGTATGTGTAAGTGCACGCGTGTGTGTGTATGTGTGTGTGTGTGTGCGTGTGTGTGTTTGTGTGTGTGTGTGCGTGTGTGTGTGTGTGTGTGCATGCATGCCTGTGTGTCCATGGTAAACTTTAACATTTTCATTTTCTCTGGAAATGCTTTGTCTGCCAATACCAAATTTGGATTAAAATAGTGGGAAAAAATCGTCACAGTTATACCAATAATAGGTTGTAAGTCTTCCACATCAAGTTCTATTTTCGGATAATCAACAGTTTATTTCGTTGAGGATCCGATTCCAAAAAATCACAATTTGTGGTTCCGTTTGCAGATGGCCTGACCTCGTTTTTTCTTATTCGCGATTAAAAGAAAAATACGAATTCTGGACAGAACACAGACAGGGACACTAAGGACACGATTGACGTGTTCACTGCATGTGAATATTTTAAAGTAGACACTGGATTGACTAGAACGAGCATGAAAGATAAACTGACAACCTGTCGAACACGCAGATCATGTCGAAAACGGCTACATGTTGCTGTGTGCTTGAGGCGATGGCAACGTCTCCTTTACCACGGACTTTAAAGAATTTCTTGAATAATCGAGGTATACCAAAATAACATGATTTAAACGGCGTTATCACCTTGAATACCGTAATCGATTTAAGACGCAGAAAACAACAACGATAACAACAAACAAACATATGTTTAGATTAAAAATTATTAATTTTTTAACGCCATTGACATGTGCTTTAGCTCTGTAAGTCAACTTGGTCTCGAACCGAATGTGCTTGGTTCGAGTCTGCTAACATACTCTTTTTTTTTTTTCTTTTCCCCCCGAAGCTTTATATTATTACATACAGAACACGTTTTACCCTTCTTTTTTTAACTCTCTCCATACGAACGGCGAAAGAGACGACGTTAACAGCGTTTCATCCCAAATACCATCATCAAAATATTGCAAGCGGAACGCTCTTATACTGAAGAGGTGAATGTTGACAAAGAATACCACAGTTCTGACGACGGAAGCTAAAGGTTGGGTCATTCAGACACCCACTGGACATCGAGGGGGTCTGTGTAGAGGAGAAGAGAGGACTGGCCGTACTGAGTGAGTTAACTGGATAAAGTGTGTATCGTATGTGAGTTCTAGAGGCCTTGCTTCTCTTGATGTCAAATAACAATGCATTACGACACAAGACATGACATGGGAAAGAAAGAGCTGAGTAATATATCTTTAACAATATCAAGCTTCTAAAATCAGCAATTGCGAAAATAAACAGTCCAGTGAAGAAGACTTCAGAACTGATAAACTTAGTTGCTGAGCCGGCAAACAATCACATGGTCAAACGAACAGTTTCAGTTTCAGTTTCAGTAGCTCAAGGAGGCGTCACTGCGTTCGGACAAATCCATATACGCTACACCACATCTGCCAAGCAGATGCCTGACCAGCAGCGTAACCCAACGCGCTTAGTCAGGCCTTGAGAGGAAAAAAAAGGTGAATAAATAATAGATAAGCGTACATAAATAAATAAATAATTATAATATAAAGAAAAGGTAGTAATAATAGTAATAATAATAATAAATAAATAAATAAGACAACAATGATGATAAATAAGCAAATAAACGAACAAAGTAGACAAACAAATAACCAACGAGTTACGGAACTTTCTTACTGTTAACAGTGAATGAAAAAACTTGAATAACAAATAAATGTAAAGTTTCCTTTTGTATAATGATGATGATGATGATGATGATGATGATGATGATCGCCATCATCATCATAATCGTCGTTATCATACTCGAGATTTTCATACTTCAGACTCTCTCTCTCTCTCTCTCTCTCTCTCTCTCTCTCTCTCACCAACATTTTTGTGGGTGAGGATTTTTCCATGCGTGTCCGTGAAATTAGAAGGAAGCTTAGTCCTCATCTAAAAAAGGCAAGGGATGACGGAAAACGGTGCTTTATGACTTTTGATCACCTTGTGATTGACGGGAGAAAGTTTTTTCATGACCCACTCAATGACCGACTGACCGAATTAAAATAGGAAGTTGGCCGGCCCAGTGCTGTGCAACAGTCTGCCTCAAGTAGCAATGTAAAGGGTGCCAAAACATCCTCGACACCGGTAAAATGTTTTCCTGTCACTGTCATACGTGCACGTGCAGCCTCTTTTCGGGCCTGTCAGACTGAGTTGTCAGTGCGTGCAGAGCACGTGCAAGGTGAATTTGCTGAACATTGTCAGGAGCATGACGACACATCTGTGTCAAATACAAATGAAAGTGTGGATGGCAGTGTGTTGAGCAGCGTGGAGGTGGGTTTGTGTGTAAATAGTCTGGATTCAGTTGTGAAGAAACGACCCTTTTCTTTTTTGTTATGGAACATCAATGGATTGCTTTCAAAAATTAAAGACCAAGATTTTTTCTCCTACTTGTATAGTTTTGACTTTGTATGCCTTGTTGAAACATTTGTTGAATATTGTGACACAACCCTATTTGCTGATTATAATGTTTTTTGTAAACCTGCAGTTAAACTTTCAGACCGTGGAAGACGTTCCGGTGGTTTAGTTTGTCTTATTAGAAATGAATTTACTTCTTTTGTGAAGGTTATTGACGTAAACTATACTAATTTTTGTGTATTTCTTTTTGATAAACAGTTGTTTGGAACATTGAAAGATGTACTTTATGTGTGTGCATATGTCCCTCCTGAAGGGTCTCCCTTTTACTCTCATTTTGATATTGACAATGGTATTCGCTTACTCGAAGAATGTCTGATCGACTGTTTATTGAACAATGATGCTTACGTTATATTGTGTGGCGACTTAAATAGTAGAACGTCAAACATAGCTCAAGATTTTTCGCAACATTCTAGTCAAGATACACACTATAAAAGCCAATCACTGAGTTCGTTTCGCTGTTCACGAGATTGTGCTTTGAATAATTATGGGAAAATGTTGTTAAATATGTGCACTACTCTAGACTTGAGTATTCTAAACGGCGTGTGTAATGGCGATCTTGAGGGTCGCTACACATACATATCGGATTTCGGTAGTAGTGTGAATGACTATTTTATTTTTTCTGAAGAACTTTTTGCCATCGTGTTTGATTCATGTAAATTAAGTGTTGGTGAACGGATTGATTCTGATCATATGCCTGTCACAGTTTGTATTGAATTCCAAAATGATAACTTATATTGCAAGAGTAAAACAAAAAGGGAACAGGTGGTAGAAAAGTTTGTATGGGACAGTGTAAATGCTGACATTTTCATTGATACTTTACACACAGATACAATTAGCGCCAGAATTAATGTTGCCATGAATTTGATTGATGTGGATGTAAACAATGCACTTGGTATGTTTAATGATTGCATGAGAGAGTGTGCTGAGTGTATGAAAAAGCGTGTGTCGTTAAACAAACGGAATAAATCAAATGACTGGTTTGATGAAGAATGTTTAATCAATAAAAGAAATGTTAGAAGACAACTTAGAAGAGCCAATCGCTCATCAGATGTGACAGTTCAGCATGAATACAGAAAAGTTAGACGTGAGTACAAAAAGTTACTTCTTAGGAAAGAAAAACAATTCAATGACATGATTTTAGATAAACTTGTAACTTCTATTAATAATCAAAAAGAATTTTGGAATAATGTTCATGAAGCGTCCTTTAAGAGGAAACAGCCTATGAATAACATTGATATTGATACTTGGTTTATGCATTTTAAGTCTTTGTTGGACAAAGAGTCAAGTAGTGATTATTTTGATGAAGATTTTCAACTCGCTGAAGGTGACGGTCTTATGAACCGTCCAATATCCAAAGAAGAGGTCCTACTGGCTTGTACAAAGTTAAAAAACCGTAAAGCCCCTGGCCCCGATGGTATTATTGATGAACTGTATAAAAACTCAAACGAGCAAGTTATTCAGTTTTTCGTTAAGTTGTTTAATGTTCTGTTTGATAAAGGTATTTTTCCAGAAACCTGGACAGAGTCTATTATTTTGCCATTATATAAAAAGGGTGATGTTAAAGATCCCAATAATTATAGAGGTATATCCCTGAGTAATATAAGTAGTAAATTATTTAGTGTTATTATTAATTGCAGACTACAGGAATGGGTTCAGGAAAATAACATTACAGGTGAATGCCAAGCCGGTTTTAAAAAGGGTTATTCAACAATAGATCACATGTTTGCTCTGTTAGCATTGGTACAAAAGCAGTTTTCTTATAACCGTAAATTATATGTGGCCTTCATCGATTTTGAAAAGGCTTTTGATTCTGTAAACAGGAATTTACTTTGGCCTATTTTGTTAAGAAATGGTATAAGAGGTAAATTATACAGATGTATTCAGAGTATGTATGATAATGTAAAATGTAGAGTTAGATGTGGTGCTTCCTTAACAGATTATATCAGATGTACAACAGGAGTAAAGCAAGGTGATGCGTGCAGTCCAATATTATTTTCTCTTTTTATTAATGAATTGGCGATAGAAATACTCAATTATGGAAGACACGGTGCCACTATTTCTCATGATGCATTTGAACTGTTTATTCTTTTGTTGGCTGACGACGTTATTTTATTATCTGAGACTGTTGTTGGTCTGCAAAATCAATTAAATATCTTACATCAAACTGCCACATCTCTTCAGTTGAAGGTTAATATGAAAAAGAGTAATATTATTGTATTTCGAAAGGGGGGATTCTTAGGTGCGAGGGAAAAATGGCTTTATGATAGTGTTACAATGCCTGTGGTAAATGTGTACAAGTATTTAGGGATATTTTTTACTACGCGTTTAAGCTTTGTTTCGGCTTGCAAAGATCTCGCTTGTAGGGCAAAAAATGCGTTATTATGTATCATGAAAAGACTGTCTTCATTGAATAATACTTCCATGAAATTGTTTCTGAAAATGTTTGATTTTCAAGTGCAGCCAATTGTGCAATATGGTTCAGAGTTGTGGGGCTTAAACAACGCTGCGTTTCATTGTGAATCTGTGCATCTATTTGCTTTGAAGAAGTTTTTGGGTCTTGATATGCGCACCCCTAATGACCTTGTATATGGTGAAACTAATAGATACCCTATAGTTGTAAATTCTGCTGTTCAGTGCATACGATATTGGCTTAGATTAGTACAAATGGAAGAAATTAGGATACCGTTGAAAACTTACAAAATGTTGTTTGATTTGGATTCTAGAGGAAAGAAAAACTGGGTAACTGATGTACGTATTTGTCTGTGTGAAAATGGTTTTGGCGAAGTGTGGTTTAGTCAAGGTGTGGGTAGCTTAAATGATTTCATTAAAATTTTTCGTCAACGTTTAATTGATTGTAGATGGCAAGCATGGAATGAGCATGTTCAAAACAGTAATAGATTTAGTATGTATAGAACATTTTGCGGACTACATGATATGAAACCTTATTTGACGTTAAACATGGACAAATATCTAAGAATAATAACCACAAGATTTAGGTTGGGTGTGTCCAGTTTGGCTGTACATCGTTACAGATACAGTAAATTTGATGTTAATGATTTGATTTGCCCATTATGCCAGAAAGACAAAGAAGACGAAGTGCATTTTGTTTTGAGCTGCTCGGCTCTTAAGGAGTTAAGAGAAAGATATATTCCAGCCAGATATTTCCGAAAACCTTGTACATTCAAGTTGTGCTTATTGATGTCGTCCAAAAGGCAAAATGATGTATGGAATTTGTCCATTTTCCTGCACAAAGCGTTTAAATTTAGAGAAATTGTAACCTCATAATTTGTTTTGCAAATGTATCTGTGTTTCATGTGATTTCATGTGATTTTGGTTTTCTCGTGTTTATTCAAACAAATGTGACGTAACAAATGTTGTTTGTGTACCCCTTCATAGGGGCTATGGCCTGATGAATAAATCATCCGTATCCGTATCTCTCTCTCTCTCTCTCTATCTATCTATCTATCTATCTATCTGTTTCTATCTCCTTGAGCGCTCTCAGAATTATAGAGGAACAGAATGAATGAATGAATGAATCTTTATTTTCCAACGGTGAAGATATTAGCACTTTGGCCGACTTACACATCTGCCGTTGTTCTAAGAGACACACAAACATGTACGCATATAAATGTAGTTATACTTAATACTTAATACATGTATAATGTACGAGTATAGCACAGCGTCAAACTGAAAGACAGAACATCGCTCACATCTGTACAGAACGGAAGCGAGTAACACACACACGCACACACGCACACACACACACACACTAACAAACACACACCAAGGGAAAACAGAGAGAGAGAGAGAGAGAGTAAGGGGTGCCGGAGAGGGGGGGGGGGAGACTCTGAAGTATGAAAGTCTGGTTATTAACATTATCATTATTGTTATTACTGACATAGCTGCATGGGAATAAAACGGAATGAAATGGAATGATGAAGAGCTGCACAGAAATACAAAACGACAACAACAGCAACAACAAAAACAACAACATAAAAAGAGAGAGAGAGAGAGAAAAAAAAAGAATGAATGAGAGAAGGGAAGAAATGAGGAATAAACTGGAGTGTGTACCTGAAGTAACGGCCTGCCCAGCATCAAGTCTGCCTACACTGTGTCAGCGATCAAGAGTGAACCTTCAGCTGGCTGCAGTGTGGTGGGCTAATTATTGATGCCAATGCCAGTCTTCCACAGCGACACACCTGCATGTGCTGTAAACTTCCCTGTAAACGCCCCCCCCACCCCCCAAGCCCCCACCCCCCTCCCCCCCAACAAATTTCACCCTAAGGTTGGGGGTTGGCGCTTTACTGGGAACTTTACTTCTTGTGGGAACCCAGTTCCCTTGATTAGTTTGACCATACAGCATTGGCTGGGCTGGCAGTGAACAGAACAGCTACAATATACAATCACCATACAGCATTAGCTGGGCTGGTAGTGAGAACAGAACAGCTACAGTATACAACCACCATACGTCATTAGCTGGGTTGGCAGTGAACAGAACAGCTACAATATACAATCACCATACAGTACTAGCTGGGCTGGTAGTGTGAACAGAACAGCTACAATATACAATCGCCATACAGTACTAGCTGGGCTGGTAGTGAACAGAACAGCTATAGTATACAATCACATTACGTCATTAGCTGGGCTGGCAGTGTGAACAGAACAGCTACAATATACAATCGCCATACAGTACTAGCTGGGCTGGTAGTGAACAGAACAGCTATAGTATACAATCACATTACGTCATTAGCTGGGCTGGCAGTGTGAACAGAACAGCTACAATATACAATCGCCATACAGTACTAGCTGGGCTGGTAGTGAACAGAACAGCTATAGTATACAATCACATTACGTCATTAGCTGGGCTGGCAGTGTGAACAGAACAGCTATAGTATACAATCACCATACATCATTAGCTGGGCTGGCAGTGTGAACAGAACAGCTATAGTATACAATCACCATACATCATTAGCTGGGCTGGTAGTGTGAACAGAACAGCTACAATATACAATCGCCATACAGCATTAGCTGGGTTGGTAGTGAACAGAACAGCTACAATATACAATCACCATACATCATTAGCTGGGCTGGTAGTGTGAACAGAACAGCTACAGTATACAATCACCATACATCATTAGCTGGGCTGGTAGTGTGAACAGAACAGCTACAGTATACAATCACCATACAGCATTAGCTGGGCTGGTAGTGTGAACAGAACAGCTACAGTATACAATCACCATACAGCATTAGCTGGGTTGGTAGTGAACAGAACAGCTACAATATACAATCACCATACATCATTAGCTGGGTTGGTAGTGAGAACAGAACAGCTACAGTATACAATCACCATACAGTACTAGCTGGGCTGGTAGTGTGAACAGAACAGCTACAGTATACAATCACCATACATCATTAGCTGGGCTGGCAGTGTGAACAAAACAGCTACAGTATACAATCACCATACAGTACAGCACTTGGCGCACTGAAAAAGAACCCATGGCAACGAGAGTGTTGTCCTCTGGCGAAATTACGTAAAATGAAATCCCCTTTCATAGGTACACAAATATGTAAGCATGCACTCAAGGCCTGACTAAGCGCGTTGGGTTATGCTGCTGGTCAGGCATCTGCTCAACAGATGTGGTGTAGCGTGTATGGATTTGTCCGAACGCAGTGACGCCTCCTTGAGAAAGTGAAACTGAAACTGAAACATACAGTACTAGCTGGGCTGGTAGTGAACAGAACAGCTATAGTATACAATCACATTACGTCATTAGCTGGGCTGGCAGTGTGAACAGAACAGCTACAGTATACAATCACATTACGTCATTAGCTGGGCTGGTAGTGAGAACAGAACAGCTACAATATACAATCACCATACGTCATTAGCTGGGCTGGTAGTGTGAACAGAACAGCTACAGTATACAATCGCTATAGAGTACTAGCTGGGCTGGTAGTGAGAACAGAACAGCTACAGTATACAATCGCTATACAGCATTAGCTGGGCTGGTAGTGAACAGAACAGCTATAGTATACAATCACCATACAGCATTAGCTGGGCTGGTAGTGAACAGAACAGCTATAGTATACAATCACATTACGTCATTAGCTGGGCTGGCAGTGTGAACAGAACAGCTACAGTATACAATCGCCATACAGTACTAGCTGGGCTGGTAGTGTGAACAGAACAGCTACAATATACAATCTCCATACAGTACTAGTTGGGCTGGTAGTGAACAGAACAGCTATAGTATACAATCACATTACGTCATTAGCTGGGCTGGCAGTGA
>NC_134880.1:48660536-48665536 GCF_041734735.1 Babylonia areolata | reverse complement strand
TATCAGCCCAGTTGCTCGCCCGAGTGGAATGGGCGCTGGGCCTGCCTGGACTTTTAAGTAGGGTATCTAATCGTGCATACCGTGCTTGTAAGAACGATCAGTGTTCGACAATTCGCTATCCAACACACACACACTCGCTCATGCGGACGAAAGCATTGTACATGCATAATTTTCAGAGAGCACCCAACAAAAGCATTAGGTTTGTGTTTGTGTTTGTGTGTGTGTGTGTGTGTGTGTGTGTGTGTGTGTGTGTGTGTGTGTGTGAGCGTGCGTGCACGCGCGTGTGTGAGTGTATGTGTGAGTGTGTGTGTGTGTGCATTTGTGAGTGTGTGTGACAGAGACAGACAGACAGACAGACACACACACACACACACACACACACACACACACACACACACACACACACACACACTATGGGCACATGCCGACATTTACAATTCGGTTCATATGAAGCCCTACGTTATTGTCCCACAACGATAGCCCTGTTGCTTGTGCAGACTGCCGATCATCGATTGAAGGGACATAACCATAACAACAGCAAAACGTCTGCGTTCGACAAGTTGTGTCCCTTGTTGTTGTCAGTTTTCGCGTGAAACTGAAACCCTGTTCTGTGTCAAACCCCGAAGACCAATGTTAGCACTTCCCTCTTTCTGGCATCTGACTTCTGGATCTCTTTGTTGTGCTTTTATTGTCGATGACAGGCTGACAGTTCAGTTGTTGTTGTTTTTTTCATATTCATTCATTCATTCATTCAATCATTAAATCATTCATCTCGTGCTTTTTTTTTTTTTTTTTTTTTTTTTTGTCTTATAATAAGATTTATAAAGCAGAGATTTACCAACAGGAGAGAGATTCGGTTTCTCGCTATGCGGTGTTGGATCGACTCAAGCCCAGAATATACATTGTGTGTTTGGACAACATAGCACGTGTGGAAGTGAGATCAATAGTACATTAGGCACGTTAGTCAATGCGGATATACATACGAGTACATAACTATTCAGTGTGAGTAAGAGAGAGAGAGAGAGAGAGAGAGAGAGAGAGAACGCAGGAAGTTTAATGCGAAGGCCACCAGCCTGTCCAAATGAGAACACGTACACATAAATATAACGATTTGAAAAAAATGAGGGAAAAACCAGATTCAACAGAACTTAGACATAATTGCTCTGCCACGCAATTTGATCTTAACATCTAAAATTAAACTTCACATCAGTTCCTCTCTGGAACGAAAGCATGGTAAATAAACATGGCGACATCTCTTATCAGTTACACACCTGTTGTCACGGATTTAGCGCATAAGGCCCCTCCTGTACACCAGTGTCACTGAGCCGTGACGAACGTGATCACCCATGTACATATCTCACCTTAGTTGTTTTCTCGTTTTGGTTTTCTTTTCTTTCTTTTTTTCCCCCTCTGCCCCTTCTCTTCCCCTCCAATCCGTGTTATTCTGTCATTTTAGCTCTTGCACGTGCTGTACATACTCCTTGCACAGGCTCACCTTCAAGATTCCTCACTCAGTTATAGAAGGTAAAATTTCACCAAACATGCAGACATCAAGATTATTCATTTTTCAGAACTTAACGGCGTCTGGTCGCCTCGAGCTTCGACGCTCTGTAGGGCGGATAGGGGGTATCTGTTCGTTCAGACACTCCTAAAAGATCCCCAGTATCCCTCCGACCCTGTGGCCTCTCTTCAATGAGATGATGAGTGTGGAGGAATAGTTCCGCATCATCTGGAACTGGAAAGGACCCCCCCGCCACCAAGTCTCTTTCACATTTGTCTCCTTCACTGACCAGAGTGTAGCACCCGGACTCGGAACCCGGTCTCTGCCACAAGGTGTTGCCACCCGTCGACCCACCAGCTGCTGAGGTAAGCAGAAACATTGTCCAGAAGCGAGTTCGAACCCAAATGTCATTTCTTCGTTACATTCTGGTTATAAGAAAAAACACTCGGTTATTTCTTCATTTTTATTGTTAGTTCATTTTCGCGGTAGGCCGGTCGTTTTCGTGTTGTTGTTTTTTTTTTTTAATCCTTATGTATTAGTTTTTTGAGACGCGTCTAATTTGTGTACATCATTATATTGTAAATATTTGTTCCCCCTTCTCTTTGTCATAGGATAATATAATGTGTGCACACGTACGGGGATCCAGTCCTCTCTTTCTGTTATTTTGTGCGCGGGATTTTTCACACACCAAGACGTGTGTGTTGCTGTTGGATAGGATGGATATCTATTCTTTCTTGTCCTTATTCATACATCTATGTAAACACACAGTGAATGTGAACTTCACAGATAAAAAGTTACAAAAGGTGGGGTTTTTTTTATATTCTAGTCGTCCAAGCTCGGACCATAGCGCAGTAAGAAAGTGAATTTAATAACAAAACGACTCATGTGTGTTGTCGTTGATTCGCTAGTTACTTCGTATAATACATTGTTGTCGTTTTCACTTTCCCAAGTGGAGGTTGGTCTAGGGGGGAATAACTGTTGTATGAATGCGTGGAAGTGTTTTATTCATCCAGTTTTTCTCTCCTTTAAAATATGTAAAAATACGTAACCCACCTGAGGAACAACAGCTTGTGTCCATTTATAAAATAATTATACGGTAGTGCCATTGTAAGCCCCGCTGAAGTCTCGTCGACGTCCTTCTAATAAACAGGCCTCTCCTTTAGCTCCATTCAAACACTATCGTGAATTTTAGCGAACAGTTTGTGTTGCAGCTGTTTAAACAGTTCCTTGTCCTGTCGAAGTCACTCCGAGGACCATGCCCCGCCAAACTCCAACCTGAGTTGTCCTGACTGTGCCACCGCGTCAACTGAACAAGTTGGCTGTGTTTTAGGGGAGAGGGTTGAGGGAATATGACTTTGTAGGGGCATAGTTTGTTCTGGTCTTTTCTTGTTTGTTTTGTCTGTTTTTTTCCCCCTAAATTCATTTGTCATCCATCACCCTTATCACCCTTTTGCCTTTGGGAAGTTTTTTTTTTCTCCCCGGGTAGTGATATAGATTGGGGTAGTTGGGTAGGTGTAGCACTCTTTTCTATCTGTAGGCAAGCTAGCATACATTATTTTGTCCCGTTCTCTTTCTGCCTCTTCATCGTGTGAATGCGTGAATAAAAGATGTAAAATATATTTCATTTTTAGTGGTCTGCTGTTTGTGTGCGAGGGTGGTCGACTTGAGCGAATCCTGGGTAAAATTATACCAAACATCCCTTAGACGCGACACCTGTCTTCATTTTGTAACAAGAATGGAATTGGTGGAGTGTTAATATTTCTATAATGTTTAAGTATACACTTTTCTCATAGTTTAGCACATACAGAACATCTTATAAGAAAATGAACTTCAGTTTCTAGATCATCACAAAAGGGACAGATTTTTGGTGTTGACATATTGTTACATTGTTTATTTACTTTAAGGTCATTAACGCCAAGACGAAACTTCACCAGAGCCACTCTAAATTTTGCTATTGTAATATCTCGCAGATACATTTCTGACTAATAAAGATTTAAATTTACGGTATTCCTTAAGAGAGAGACAGAGAGAGAGAGAGAGAGAGAGATGGTGGCGCAGTGGATAAAGCGTCCGACTAGGAAGCCGAATGTCGAGGGTATCATTCATCGAGAGGCACGCGGACAGAAAGACAGACAGACAGACAGACAGACAGAGCTAGAGAACAGAACATAGAACGTTTTTGTTTTGTTTTTATCACAGAGACAGACAGAAAGACGGACAAACATAGACCAACAGACACGGAGAGAGACAGACACAGACAGAGCCAAAGACAGACAGACAGACAGGCAGACAAGACAGATACACACAGGCGAGCGAACTGGCAGAGACAGACTCAAATAGACACAAAGTGAAAGACAGAGACAGAGACGGGGAGAGACCTAACGGCTGCTTATGAAGATTATAATAATCCGACAGTTCTCTGGGTGGTCCACCCCCCACCCCCACCCACACACACACGCCCCCCCCCCCCCCCCACCTCCCCCCCACACACTCACCAAGACAACACGACGATCCTTTCACACGCTAATCCCCCCTCCCCACCCCCACCCCCACCAACCACCGTCAATCTTCTTGCAAACGCATTCACACGCTCTTTAAGCTTCGACCTTTTTAACCTGTAATCTGTGCGTTTGAAAACAACTGCAAAGCTCGCAGCACCTCAACAGCGAACAGGAAAACCATTTATAAACCACTTTTCCTTCGCCAGTAAACGTCTTTTGAAGATTGTCAGGTGTTCCCAAAGAAAGCTCGCGTTCAACTCTCGGCTCTTTATTGCGCTTCTATGCGCTGGCCGCTTTTGAAAACCGCTTAATTATCTGGACTTGGAGTTCAGTTGCTGCAACGCGTTTGATTGCTATCAGCTTGCACCTTCTCGTTATAACCAAGAAGGCCTTTGTTAATAGTTGACAAGACACGCGAATGGCAATTTGATGTTGAAAAGTGAAAGTCTGTTATGACTAC
The DNA here is from genome assembly GCF_041734735.1 of Babylonia areolata. Taxonomy (NCBI): domain Eukaryota; kingdom Metazoa; phylum Mollusca; class Gastropoda; order Neogastropoda; family Buccinidae; genus Babylonia; species Babylonia areolata. Next base: position 48,661,074 of record NC_134880.1, on the reverse strand, counting down.
AACCCAACTCACCCGTCCAACCCTCCCAACACATGCATGCACACGCACGCATACACAAAACATGCAAGAGAGAGAGGGGGCTGACACAAAGAGAGTGCTAGAGAGGGACAGAGAGACATGCAGACAGAGACAAAGACACACATACGACAAGACGGAGGCACAGAAATAGACAGACACAGACACAGAAACATGCAGACAAAGACGGAACGAAGGACAAAGAAGGAACGCAGCCAAACAAACGGGGAAAAAAACCCAACCCCTGAAGATTTACTTTAACTCTCTCCATACGAACGGCGAAAAAAGACGACGTTAACAGCGTTTCACCCCAATTACCACCATCAAAATATTGCAAGCGGAAGGCTCTTACACTGAAGAGGTGAATGTTGACAAAGAATACCACAATTCTGACAACGGAAGCTAAAGGTTGGGTCATTGATAAAAAAAAGAAAAGAAAAAAAGTGCATGAGCCTACACAAAGGTGACGGATTTTCTGTTCCCTGTGCCCCGCCTCAAGCACCACCCTAGAAAACCTGACACC
>NC_134880.1:48625536-48645536 GCF_041734735.1 Babylonia areolata | reverse complement strand
GTGTGTGTGTGCCCCATCACCGCTACTTTCGTTGTTCTCTTCCTCCACACCACACAGCAGGAATCTTTCTCTCTGTTTAATGATGTCTCTGTCTTTCTGTCTTTCCTCCTGCACCTGTCTCTCTCTCTCTCTCTCTCTCTCTCTTTCTCTTTCTGCTGTTTGTTCCCTCATTTTTGCTGTGCTTTTTGTTCGTTTGTTTCTGTTTGTGGGGGCAGTGCCATTGTTGTGCTTTCGTTCGACCAACGATACAAGTTCCTGGCCTCTGTTTCCCTATCTTCAGGAATGCGGGGTCTGGGAGTGGCGTCCACGGCGGGCAGAGTGGGTGGCATGATCGCCCCTTACTCCAGAACCTTGGTAAGACACAGCGAAACGCACACTCCAGGATGAATGAATATGTGGTGAACACATGGAATAGTTCATGATACGGGAAAAGAATATTAAATCCAAATAGTTCATGATGCAAAAAAAAAAAGAATGTCAAATGCAAGCTGTAATGAACACGCACGCGCGCGCGCGCGCACACACACACACACACACACACACACACACACAGCGTGTATACACAGCACCCCTCTTCTTCGTCGTCGTTCTTTTCATCATCACCATCATTGCATTTCTTCTTCTTCTTTGTCTTCTTGCTCCTCATCAGCCTCACCATCATCCTCACCCAGCTCATAATCCACTTCTCCTTGCTCCTCATCAGCCTCACCCTCATCCTCACCCATCTCATAATCCACTTCTTCTTGCTCCTCATCAGCCTCACCCTCATCCTCACCCAGCTCATAATCCATTTCTTCTTGCTCCTCATCAGCCTCACCATCATCCTCACCCAGCTCATAATCCATTTCTTCTTGCTCCTCATCAGCCTCACCCTCATCCTCACCCAGCTCATAATCCACTTTGATACATCATTGCTGTGGTTTGATTGTTAAGATTTCATTGTAGTGTTTTGTTGTAGTTGTTGTCGTCGTCGTCGTCGTTTTATTTTTTTTTATTTTTTTTTTTTTCAGTCCGTTCCTTGTCGTTCGCATTTCATTCACCAGCTTCATCTGGCCTGCTCCAGTTTTGAATAAAAATCGTGTTTATAATGAAGTGACATGTCTCATTACTATTCTGCTGGGTGTTTCAAAATAACCCACATCAAGAACAAACACCACTGACAGGTAAAGGAAAAAAGCAATATAAATTGTCAGAACCAGAGAAAGCTAACAGATAACGATATGTTAGCTACAAGACCCATTCCCTGTTTGAAAGCTAACTGATAACGATATGTAAGGCTACAAGACCCATTCCCTGTTTGTGTGTGTGTGTGTGCGCGCGCGCGCGTTTCTCAAACGAGTATCTGTTGTTGTTTTCAGTTAACCAATAACAGGTGTTAAGATGTTTATCAAATGTTCAAAATCAAACAGCTTCTGCAAAAGAAAGATTATGAAAGAGGAAAAAAAAAACGTTTCATGTTATGAAAAAAGTTCGATGTGATACTATTTTTGCTTTTGTTTTTGTTTTTACATAGCCTACGCATCCGAACAAGAAGTTTATCCTGTTTCTGGAAGCATTAAGAAACAATTCACGTGAGCGATTAAACTTTCAGCACATAAGGTATCTGTGATGGCGACATAGCTTATGTCCCGGTCGAGCTGTTCAGGGAATATATGTATGCCGGTATTGGTGGCTTTTAAAAAAGGTTGAACTCCTCATGTGTCTGCAGGAAGTGGTCAGGTTCCTTCTGGACCAGTTGTTCCAGAGTGACAGCCCCGCAGACCTGGTTGACCTTGTTCCCGTTCCTGTCCACCTTCAGTCCATCCGCTGGAGTGTTCGGAGTGGCGTACTCCACACGCAGGTTGTCACGTGACGACACCGAGGGGCATTCTGGAAAGTAGTTGTAAGGGGAGGAGGAAGAAGGAAAGATGGCCGCCAACGGTGGGAGTGACGGGGATGTCCTCGGTGTGGGGGATGTGGTGGGTGCCCAGGGTCACCCACAGCACCAGGTCCTGAAAGGACAGAAACGCCCGTCACTCATTTATGCCAGGTACATCAATGGAAGTAGGGTGGTGTTGGTGGATGTAGGCCTACGTCCTGGTATAGTTACATTAAACAGAGGAACTTGCCACAGGACACGCTTTTTCTTTGTTGATCCATGAACAAAAGGTACAGAAGATTACCCAGCACTGCCTGTTGACGTGTCATCACCAGCTACGCAGTTCTTAGCTATGTAAAGAAAGAAAGAAAGAAAGAAGAACAGAAACAAGGAATTCTGGTGAAAATAATCTTGTTGCCAAGCATCACCACTTTCCTGAAATTGTAAGGGTTCGTCCGTTCGTCAGTGACAAGAATATGGTAATGGCGAATAGTAAGTCACGTGAGGATATAGGTATCCTTTCCTCCACATCCATGGTAAGGGCGAATAGTAAGTCACGTGAGGAGACAGGTATCCTTTCCTCCACATCTATGGTAAGGGCGAACAGTGGGTGATATGAGGAGATAGGTATCTTTTACTTCCACATCTATGGTAAAGGCGAACAGTGGGTCACACGAGTAGATGGGTATCCTTTACTTCCACATCTATGGCAAAGAACAACATTGGATCACGTGCATAAATATTTGTATTTTTTGTATTTGTATTTCTTTTTATTATATAACTTTAAATTAGCAGTAAGTAAGACACACGGCCACTGACCTTATCCACGATGCTCTCATCACTGATGAAGTAGCAACCTCTTTACTTGTCATAAAGACAAATTGTGAAACGAAAGGAGACAAGTATTTTTCCCTTCCTTGCTTCCTGTCACAAAAAAAATCACAAAGTGTAACAGTAAGTAAAACACGTGGCCACTGACCTTATCCACGATGCTCTCGTCACTGATGAAGTTGCTGAAGTCGGTGACGGGGTTGTAGCTGTCGAACATGGCGTAGGGGGAGCTGCTGACCAGTTCATCATCTTTCTGCACTGTCACTGCCAGCTGTTGCCGTGCCCAGGGGATGGACTTCTCGTTGTTCTCCCCAGTTGTCAGCAGCTGTTTAGCCATACTTGCCATGTGTAGTCTGTTTCACACACCAGTCCAAGTTTAAGAGAGAAATCAACTTTTGTTCACTCCTATTGTGGCATAGATGATTTCGGCAGCATTAAACGTACAGTAGGCTACACCCCATTTGCAAAACGCAAACTTACAAATTGTCGAGGAGAAATAAGCAAACAACATTATCTAGATTTTTTAAACTTGTATGAATTCAATTGACATTTTACTGGGACATTTTTTAAATTTTTACTACATATCTGTTGTTGGCTTTGTTTTTCAGACATATGGATTTTTATGTTCACGTAATTCAGTATGGTTTGGATATTCCATAAAGAAGTAACATCTCCAACTGCTGATCATTTACATTATTTGCATAGTCGTAGATGCCTTCAAATTTCCTTTCGTAAACTGTGACTGCAACATCTGAATTATATGTAATAGTTGAGCAGCAAGGGGGTTTATTTATGCTCTGGGTTTAATTTCGATACGATGATCAAAGAACTGGATAACATGACTGAAGAGTTAGAGTATTAAAAGAATATCCCTGAATATCCTGTTAGCGACGTCAGGTTTGCATCCAACCATGGCAAGGGGGTTGGCAGATGAAAGGAGATTTAGATATTAATGAATTAACAGGACAGAAAGTGAAAGGACAGAAATATCTTTGCACAGGCCAGGGGCATATATAGGCCAGTCACAAAGGGTTTTCTATTGTTTTATTACAATATTAAGGGGACGCAAGAAGAAAAGAAGACAGTGCCCGTAAAAGACACAAACAACAAATGTCCTAAGTACAACATGTCAGATACAAAAGGATGGTAAGCACATGTATTTACAATGGTTTGGAATTAGCACAACAAAACATAAATAATGCATATGTGAAGACCAAACACTGACAGCAAATGACATTTGTAATATCTTTAAACAGTGTAGTTAAAGTGGTTAATGCTGAAGGTTGACTGACAGCATAGATTATGTAAAGCTTATACTATGTCAAAGTGACTCAAATGAATCAGTTATCATGTAGCACTATACCAGAGTAAGCCGTAAGGAAAAAGCATGATAGCTGAATTACAATTACAACTGCAATACATATCAGACTGTGGTAACCAGTAACTGATATCATCCAATATATTGTAATCACCACAACAGAATACTAGACATACATTATAGAGGACTAAGCACACTGTAACTGTGAGGCTGGTAGTACTGACAGTCAGTATGAGAAAAGAACATTTAACACTGTAGCAGTACTGATATCAGCATATGAAATAATAGATGAATAAGAAACAAAATTATAAAATAAGTGGCTTTTATATTGAATATTGGCAACCTAACAGATCAAATATCAAGTCAATGCCCAATACAATGAGTTGAAGAATAAGCATGGCTTGACCAATAAGTGGTGCAGCTAGCTAATGAACTTACACAAACTAATGGGTTGTGCCAAAGCCAAACATCAACACAGCTATGTATAGTCTGTGTTCTACATTTAAATTTTCTCCACTGATTGTGGGGTTCATAAAGTTTAACCTTTGATTTAAGGTATTTCACTGCTGTGCAAAGGTAGGTCACTGCAAAGATGAAAAAAAGGCGTAATCCTTGGAATATTACAGAACATTTCATATGAAACCCAAACTAGATCAGTCAGCAGAAAGGAAACAATTTCTGCATCAACACTCTGACGGTTGAATAACTAAATAGTTCCAACCACCTTAGAAGCACATCATAATCACACAACAGTAACTTAGTCAAACAATAATAAGACCCGTGACTGAACAAGGAAAATTCTTCTAATAAAGTTGACGACTTAAAACACTATAAACACATAACACAAACAGCTCACTTACAGTGATGTGGTGAGACACTGGCCTATGAGGCTACACACACACACACACACACACACACACACACACACACACTCAAGATGGTCAACTAACTATCCACACAGGCAAATGAAAGGTGGCTGTTGGGTACCCCCGCTATGTATATACTACTTGTACGGACTGCAAAGACCATCATGCGGCACAAAAGGCAAACCAGTCCTGGTTCAGCTAAGATTGTGTGTTCGTTTCAAGGTGTCAAATGATAGTTTTTCTAAATGATTCCTGAACCGATTTCGGTCGGATTGGTCGCAAAACAATGAGTTCAACATCACCTTTCTAATGATTATAAAATAAGGTGTTGGCTATTAAAGATGAATGTATAATCTTAATTCAAGTCACTGAGCACTTTTAACGAGTTCACAGCTGAAAGTTGCAAATTGCGTTAGATAAGTTTAAAGGAGGTGAACACTTATGTATATATTCTAAGAAGGAATTGCGACAATTCTGCAAGTATATAATACTTGTAGTTTACTGATCCAATGGATGAGATCATTAGTTAAAAGTGTGTGTCAGAAACACAGATTTGAACTCGGGACCCAAGCCGGCAATGCCAAAAGTGTGAGGCAATTGTCGTTGACATAAAATCTGCTTTGTATCTTTTATGACTATTTTCAGTCCGCACATTATAGTGGGTTTGTGGTTTATCAACAAGAGATCACATGAACAATTTTGTTTTATAAGACTAAAGAATGTAGCATTATATGTGTTGAAGAAATAAAATGATGTAACCTTCAAAGTCGAACCATTTTGGCTGATGAAAGGTTAGAATAAAATCTGAGTAAGGTTCTAACTGATCTGTCCATGTAAGTACAACAGACATAATCTGGCAGTGAATGACACAGACTTGGTTTAATAAATGTTTGGATCATTTGTTCAGAATGGGCTTTCATTCAAAATCTGAATGCTGTCGCGCCACACAAATTGCATCAGCAGGTGAATGCTTGGATACAGTCATCATTGTACAACTGTCGTCTGCTACGGCATGTGTCGTTGGTTAAACTGTGGTGATCATTGTAGCAAGCTGTGCGCTCGGCTTCCTATAAAATTAATAGTTTATATTATGCTTGCTAACTGTGACGTGTATTTTTCCATGCAAAAAAAGTGTATGATATAAACATGCATTAAGTTGCTTAATTGTTCCCTCAATGTCCTCCAACACATATTCTATTGCGCACACACACACACACACACACACACACACACACACACACACACACACACACACAGACACACACACGCAGAGAGAGAGAGAGAGAGAGAGAGAGAGAGAGTTACTTTATGTCTATCGAACCAGTGTTCCTCCACAAGTAAGTTGATACACGTGTGCAAACATGATCGAATTGTCACGACAGGTAAACTGTCCCTGCTTTGTCAGTTCGTCAGTCTTTACAATATCTTACCAGCATTTAGTCGTGCAAGTATGACGGAAAATTGGGAAACATCGTTCACAAAACGCTGGTTCCTGTCAGCAATATTTACTATGTAAATATAAACTGACTAGGACTGACCTGAACGCTCTAGGAACTCCGTGTTTAGTTTTCTTGTCCTCGTTGTGAACGATGTGGTACATGGGGGCGTCAAAATTGTACTTGTACACTGCTTCGTTTTCCGTGTTGTAGAGATGGCGCTGAAACTTGATCTGTTTGTATTTGGTGGTGGGTACCTGCCATGATTCATCACACGCAGGTTGTGTCAACTGTACTCCAAAGACTTGTTAAAAATCATCTTCCGTATCATTTCCACATACTATTCACGTCCACTGTCTTGTTCATACACCAGCCTGCTGATACACGTTTCACTCGTCAAACACTTCCTTGTGTCCACACGTTTTTTTCTGACCATGACTCATGTCTCTGACCCAGCGTTCAGCTTATATCACAGACTGACATAAGCTTACAGTTGAGCCAACAGCAAAGTGACAGCTGAATGATCAATGGTTTCTCATTTGTAACCAGAATTCATTTACAGCTTAGTCTTTTGTGAAGGACTATGACTCTGAAACTAGGAGGCAACACTGCACTGGCTCTTAGTACTGCAGCCTTGGGGGCTAGTTAGCTTTTGGGAACCATCCCAACGCCGACTGCCCTAACACCGCCTTGGCCGAGAGAGTGGGGATGTAACTTAGGCAAGACACCTTCCACTATAATCAAATTCTGACCCAGATAGTACAGCAGTTGCCTCCCCTGCTGTTCTGATGGCCATTGTTGGACATGACTGACTATCATATAACATATAAGAGACTCATGTCCGCAATCTCTCCGTGACACGCTGACATGAGACTCGTGTTGAACTCAATCATTAGACAGCCTAATATCTGATTTCTACAAGCATAAAACAAACAGTCTACAGCAAAGGAAGAAAGGAAGGACTGTTGTTCAATGTTCCATCATGCAGATTCGTGACTGTATGCATATCGGTAAGGTCTCATTTTTCACACTTGAATGTTATCATAAAATTACAGAAGACGAGGGAAAGAAGTTGTATGGTCAGTTGGGGGAGCAGAATAAATGGAGAGTGGAATCAAAGACGAATATTTAAAATAAATAGATATAGCATAGTAAAGTTACAGGAAACGGAGTTTGTTAAAAGGAAGTCTACAATTCAACATCAGCAAAAAACAATGTATAAAAAAAAAATCAGAAGCATCAACCCTCCTGTGGATTGTAAATGGTGCACTTCCATACATGTAATGCTTCGTTAGTTCAGTCATTCATGGTATGCTTAATTGTAACTTCACTGAAACAAAATCATTTGATATCATGACAATATTTCAACAGTGATTTTTGCTGTTTTAATTTTTTTTTTTTTTTCTAAACAGAAATATTAAGCACTCATGCACGTTCTGATCAGTGCATCAGGTGCATGCGTACGTCATCGTTTACTTTAGTTGTTGTTGTTGTTGGTTTTTTATCCATCAGACATCCAATTCCCTTTGTCCACCAGTGAGGTAGCTGCTCACAGCTTGTGCATGAGTTAACTCATTGACTCAAAAAGGTCCCATTGCCTTTCATAGGCATCAGGGCAGTATATCCACTGTGTCTAGAGTTCGGCATAGAAAGGTGAGTCTTAATCTTCTCCTTCCGCCGTTTTAACCTTTCCCAGATGAAGTCAGGTACCAGTCACACCTAGGTGGAGTGAGGAGGGTCTGAGCAAACTGTTTTTTCCCAAAGACACAACAACACCGAAACGGGTGGCCTTGACCCTGATCACTGTTGAACGCTGGACCAGAAACCAGTTGCATTGCTCGGACGGAAGAGCCTAGTGTGGTCGTAACTCACTACTAACTGTGCGCAGTATGGGACTGACTAATGGCGTGGTTCGGTCAACGTAGGCATTTAGTCACGTGTAAATGTCAAAAAGTTAAAACCAAGCAATGCAACTGGCACCAGAAGTCCAACGCCTAACCGATTCTGCTACAGCATGAGCGGTGAGGTACATTTAAGCCATCAGAGAAAGTCCCGGCCTCTTGTAACGAAAAAAGCTATTTTTTTAAAGAACTGATCGATGCATGTATCTACCTGTCTGAGCTGGACCTCCTCTTCACTGATGTCCAGTGTCTCGTATCGATTGGACGTTCCGCCAATGTCAAGGTCGGCTTTGAAGTGAAACATGTGGTGGTGGAGGTTGGCGACGATTTTGTCGTTCAAGCGAAACCCATACGGGGCCTCACTTGGGTTGTAGAATGAGGACATGATGTAACCTGTGGAGATGGCCCTGCACTCTATGGCACCGCTCTGAAACAAGAGAGGGGGGGGGGGGGGGAGAGAAAGAGAGGGAGAGACAGACAGACAGACATAGACAGACAGACAGAGACAGACAGAGAGAGGCACATAGAGACAGAAGTCAGGGCAAATCAACATTATTTTCGAAGTGTGTTGTTGTTTTTTCATCCAGTCTCCACCCTTACCATGTGTCCACATTTCTAAGCGATAACGTCGTAAGCTCGCTGGTAACAGAATACATCAAAACGAAAACCAAAACGAAACAGTTCACAAACGCTTCTCAAGTAATTGCATCACTAGACCATGTACAAAACTGCTTTTGAACCATTGCAAAATATAGTTCCAGCAGACATTCTTTTTTTGCAAAGAGTGCTAAGGGGTAAGGCTATCTTCAAACATTGACTTCAGAGTGGTTGTTTTAAAGTCAAATTCCATTGTGACAACAAAACGCAACCTCAACTGTACACACAGCGCAACCTCATCTTGTGCAAATACCTTGAACTAAACAACAAACGAACGAACACACTTAACTTCAGAGCATGAGAATAGCATTCTGACCTGGTGAAAGACGAAGTCCACAATGTAATCATAATTGACAATGGTGAGAATGGAACGCACAACCAGAACAGAGTCTGACATGCCACCATAGAAAGCGCCTTCGCTACGTGCGTAAGACAGATGTCTGCGGAGAGGAACGCCTGTGTCCTGTTCAAACACACACTGGGCACGTTCAAGTGTGGTGGGCTCCGTCATGCCTTCTCCAAAGAAGGACACGTTCAGAAGCGTAGCGCCCTCTGGGCAGTCGACTCCCGGGATGAGAGACTTGGAGTGTGTACCTGAGACCAAAAAAATGAAGAGCTGCTATGGAAGTACTGTGGTTGTGTGAAGCAGATTTTTTACGGTGTAACTAAAACTTACAAAGGCATGGATAAATGCAGCAATTGTGTGATTGTGTGATCACGAATGACATATTCAAAGTGATAATTGTTGTTGTTGGCAATGTATAAGATATAGGTGTAGGTCGTATCAGGTGGTGGTGGTGGTGGTGGTGTGTCCATCGAGATCGATGATGACCATCGTTGTCATCCAGATGGGGGATGGGGGGAGGGAGGTGGTGGGGTGGGGGGAAGGATGCTCATGAGTCTATCTGTGAGTGCGCAGATGGCTGAATAGTCCAATCTGCGCACGAAATGTTCGCTGACAGTTGGGGCAGACAAAGACAGGCATATCATTGTCAGGGAGCTTGTTTGCCCGTGACTTTCTGGCCTGCCTCTTCTGAACAGCTGCAGCAGTCCTGTTGGCCTCGCACAACTTGGCGCCTTTGTGCACAGCAGCGCGCCATTTGTTACGGTCCACTGCAGATTCCTCCCAGGAGTCAGGGTTGATATCAAACGCTTTCAGAGAGACTTTCAGAGTATCTCTGAAGCGCTTCTTCTGACCTCCGTGTGATCTCTTCCCTTGTTGCAGCTCGCCATAGAAGAGCCTTTTGGGCAGCCGATGGTCTGGCATGCGCGCCACGTGTCCAGCCCAGCGAAGCTGGGACTGCATCAGGATGGTGAAGATGCTGGGAAGGGTGGCTTTTGCGAGCACCTCTGTGTCTGGGGTCCTGTCTTGCCACTTGATGTTCAGTAGCTTCCTGAGGCATGTTGTGTGGAAGTGGTTCAGCTTCTTGGCATGTCGTTGGTACACTGTCCAAGTTTCGCAGCCGTACAGTAGTGTGGGGAGAACTACTGCTCTGTAGACCTTTAGCTTGGTCTCAAGACTAATGCCTCTTCTGTTCCAGACATTTGCATTGAGTCTACCAAAAGTTGCACTTGCTCTTGCAATCCTGACATTCACTTCATCGTCGATGGTCGCATTTCGTGACAGTGTGCTGCCAAGGTATGTGAACCGCTCCACCGCACTGAGTCTCTGACCGTTGACTGTGATGTTGGGCTCAACGTAGGGTTTCCCTGGGGCTGGCTGATGGAGAACTTCAGTTTTCCTCGTGCTGATGGTAAGGCCGAAGTTTCTGCTGGCAGTGGCAAACTTGTCGACGCTGAGTTGCATGTCAGCTTCAGATCCAGCGTTGAGGGCACAGTCATCAGCAAACAAAAAGTCTCTGATGATGTCTGTCATGACCTTCGTTTTTGCTTGAAGCCTTCTGAGGTTAAACAGCTTGCCATCTGTTCGGTACTTTAGGCCGATTCCAACATCGCCATCTCTGAAGGCATCAGTAAGCATTGCAGAGAACATGAGGCTGAACAGCGTTGGAGCCAGGACGCAGCCTTGCTTGACACCATTTGTGACAGCAAAAGGAGCAGATGTTTCGCCATTGTCCTGGACTCGAGCCTGCATGCCTTCATGGAATTGGCTGACCAAGGAAATAAATTTCCGAGGGCATCCGTACTCGGCCATGATCTTCCACAGTCCCTCTCTACTCACGGTGTCAAAGGCCTTAGTGAGGTCGACATAGGTGGAGAACAGATCAGCATTTTGCTCCTGACATTTCTCTTGCAGCTGCCTTGCAGCAAACACCATGTCGGTGGTTCCGCGCTCTTTCCGGAATCCACATTGGCTCTCAGGCAAATGACCTTGGTCAAGGTGTGCTGTGAGGCGGTTTAGTAGGATCCTGGCAAGTATCTTGCCTGCGATGGAGAGCAAGGAAATGCCCCGATGGTTATCACAGGCTTGCCGGTTCCCCTTTCGCTTGTACAAGTGAATGATAGATGCATCTTTGAAATCCTGGGGGATCGTCTCTTCTTTCCACATGAGTGAGTACAGCTTATGAAGCTTCTCAGTCAGCACAGTGCCTCCATCCTTGTAGACCTCTGCTGGTATGGAGTCTGAGCCAGGTGCTTTGCCACTGGATAGCAGACGGATTGCTTTCTGGGTCTCAAGAAGTGTTGGCGGATCGTCCAGTGCTTCGTTGGTGGGGACTTGTGGGAGACGGTCTATGGCTTCATCATTTATGGAGGAAGGGCGATTTAAGACACTGTTGAAGTGCTCAGCCCATCGTTCGAGAATGTTCTCCTTCTCGGTGATCAAGGCATTCCCATCTGCACTGAGGAGGGGGGATGATCCTGAGGATGTGGGGCCGTAGACTTCTTTTAAGGCATCATAGAACCTCTTCATATCGTGCCTGTCAGCATATCCCTGGATCTCATCAGCTTTGTCACTCAGCCACTTATCCTGCATCTGGCGTAACTTTTGCTGAACAGTCCTGCGGATGGCATTGTACGCATCCTTTTTTGATGTGGACTTTGGGTTGCTCAGGTGGGCTTGATGCAGACAGCGTTTCTCATCCAGAAGCTGCTTGATTTCATCACAGTTTTCATCAAACCAGTCTTTGTGCTTTCTGGTCATGGGTCCCAGGGTCTCTGAAGCTGTACTATAGATCAGCTCACGCAGGGTCCTCCAGTCAGACTCCACATTCTGGTTGTTCAGAGAGGCGGATTCCAGACGATCTTCCAGCAGCTCCACAAAGGACTGTTTGATGATGATGTTTTTCAGCTTAGCGATGTTGAGCCGTTTTGGAGCCTTCTGGCCTTGGGGGCGTCTCTTGGGCTGAATTCGAATATTCAGCTTCGAGACTACAAGGCGATGGTCTGTCCAACACTCGGCGCCGCACATGGTCTTTGTTACACGTACATCTTGCCTATCCCTTTTCCTGACGATGACATAATCGATGAGATGCCAATGCTTTGAGCGAGGGTGCATCCATGACGTCCTGTTACGGGTAGGGAGGCAGAAAACTGTGTTGGTTATCAGCAGTTCGTGCTCTGCACATGTCTGAAGCAAAAGCAATCCATTTGGGTTGCAGTGGCCCACACCGTGCCTTCCAATCACTCCATCCCAGGAGATGTAGTCAGAGCCAACTCTAGCATTGAAGTCCCCAAGAATGATGAGCTTGTCTGCTTTAGGGATGGCAGCAATGACAGAGTGAAGGTCCTCGTAGAACTTCGCCTTCACTTCATCCGGGTTGGTCATGGTTGGGGCGTAGGCACTGACAATGGTGAGGTGCTTCTGGCCAGATGCCAGTGGGAGTTTCATGGTCATAAGCCTATCGTTGACTCCCTTTGGGATTCCAGCTAGCTTGCTGACAAGTGCTGTTTTTACTGCAAAACCAACACCAGCCTCACGTCGCTCTTCGCTTCCTCGTCCACTCCAGAAGAAGGTGTAACCAGATCCCCGTTCACAGAGCTCGCCTTCGCCTGCAAGCCGAGTCTCACTCAAGGCTGCGATGTCGATATTGTATCTGGCGAGTTCGGATGCAACTAGTGCTGTTCTCCTTTGGGGTCTGTCCGCGTTATCTCTGTCCAGGAGAGTCCTTATGTTCCAAGCACCAATGGTGAGAGGAACGATCCTTGTTTTTTTCTTTTCTTTCTCTTTGTTTCGACCGCTGATGTAGGGTCCCCGCCAGCCGCGGTATGCTGGCCAGGGTGATATGGAGCAGGCAATTTTTAGGGCACCTTTTCTAGCCCCTTCCTCATGCCAGGGAGGTGAGCAGTGCATTCCTAAAGAGGGCTGCTCAGACGCTCAGACGGCTGCCGAGCTCCATCGCTGCTCCTGTCGACGAAGAACGACCCTATGGCCTGAGCCGCCTGCGTGCAGGTCTGCGGCTGCGACTGCCAGTGTACCCACACCTGTCGTTTCGTCGCTCGCCTGTCGCCACAGGACTTGGGGGTGATGAAATGATGAAGGATGAAAGGTCATTTAGGATGACTGATGACTTGCGCGATGAGTTTGTTTAAAGTGAAGAGGAGTTGCGCAACGTCGACCTCACTCTCTCGTCCGGGTCCACCAATTTCCAGTGGCAAGACTAAGTCGAGACGACTGGAGGATGAGTACGGATGCAGTGGATGACCAAGATATCCTTTCGGTGTCTCATCTTGCTCTCTGCACTCCACAGTGCGTTGCTGTAACTGCCTTCCTCTCCGTTGAACCAATAGGTTTCTTCCGCAGATTCTGCCGGATCCAGACTTCACATGCATGGGTAGACACACCTCGGGGGCCAACTGCGTGTGGCATGCACACAGCACGGTGGAGCTAGATGGCCGTCGGTGGCTCTCCTGAGCCGACGCCCTTTTATGGATCTCCATAAGGGTGTCTAGCCACCCGCCTCACCAGTCCCAGAAGGGAGTGGTGGGAGTGCCGGTTTAGTCGTCGGCAACCCGACCCTGAACAGGTTGTACTGGATTACAGGTTACCAGTAGCAGATCTAATGACCTGACCTGACATACAGGATACTGGCGACATGACGGATGGTGTGCCAAACAATGGTCAGTCGTTCGGGTAGTCCATTGTTGGGGGTTGATATTACTGGTCGTATTCAGTGTGCACTGCCAGAACAGCAGCATCAGCAAACAGAAGGTCTCGGATCTCTCTCTCCAAAGTCTTGGTGCAGGCTTGCAGTCAATGGAAGTGGAAGAGTTTTCCGTCAGTGCGGAAGTGGATGTATAGCCCTTCTTCTTCGCCCTGGTCCCAATTGCCTTGTTCTGGCATCGTGATGAAGGAGACCGAGAACAGCGTTGGGCCTACAACGCTGCCTTGTTTCACTTCGTTCGAGATTTGGATGGGCTGGTAGAGGTCATTGCCATGTCTGACTTCACTGAGTTAACCCTCGTGGAGCAGCATGACTATAGTGAGTAACTTCGGTGGGGAGCCTTGCCTCCCAGGAATGTTGAAAGGCATTTCCTGCTCACTGTGTCAAACGCTTTTGTCTTAAATCAACAAAGGTGATGTACATACCTTTGTTCGCAGCATTTCTCATGGACCTGACTCAGGACGAATACCATGTCTGCTATAACCTGCTTTGTTCTAAAGCCGCGCTGGTTCTCTGGAAGGATGTGGATGTGGGTTTCTGTGATGTTGCGAGTTAACCTGTTGGGGGGAATTCCAGCAAGAATTGTTCTGGAGGTAGCAAACAGGTTTAATCCTCTGTGGCTCGTAGTGCCTGCTTTTCCTGCATTGTTATGATACTTGTGAAGGACTATGACTCTCAAACTAAAAGGCAAAATTGCACTGGCTCTTAGCGCTGCAGCATTGGGGGCTAGTTGGCCTTTGGGAACTATCCCAACGCCGACTGTCCTAAACCTTCTTGGCCAAGAGAGTGGGGATGTAATCTGGGCAAGACTCCGCGATAATCAAATTCTAGCACAGACAGTTGGGACAGCAGTTACCTCCTCTGGTGTTCTGATGGTGAAAGTCGAACACAACTGATATCATGCATGTTATACATCATGATGATGCGGAGGCTTGAAGAGAGTGTACCATGCTCCTAACAGCTGATGAAGAACTCGTCGAGTCTGAGGTGGAGTGATTCATTTGCATTCTGTGCATTTTTCACTTTCAGTTTATCTAACTCGTCTCTTTGTTTGTTTTGTTCATTCATATTACTTTATATTAATGCTTTATACAAACCTAGCATCGGTACTCAATACCTGATCGTTGGGTTCATTCAGAGGTCAGGCACCTGCTGCATTTTTAACCACATGTTGTGTTGCGTATATGGATCAGTCCGAACACTTTGGACACCTCCTTGAAACGGAGATTGAATTATATCCTCCTGACAGGAATCTGTTATGCTGGGAAAGCTGGGGAAATAAGGCGTTTTATTCATGCATGACTGATATCTCCATGAGAACGAAATATTTAGTAACGTCATTGAATTCAACACACAATGTCTTTTGTGTGCACATTTTCCTTGCCGCTATCGGAGTGAGATATGGTATATCTTCTTATTTGTCTTGTTGTTGAAATCATTGCAGCTACCGAAATCAAAAGACTTTGTGGTATATTTTGTTCTTTGTGTTGTAGAATTTGTCGAAGTGAGCCGAGCTCAATAATCCCCAACATTTGCTCCTGCAGAACATTCATTCAAAAAAGAAAAGCGACTTTCTCAGGACATGCCTGTAATCAATACGCACTTGTACAACGTGTTGCCTCTGAGTTCTGATAGGTCAGCGTTCTCACTGTTGTGGTATGTGACTTTGTGAGTGCATGGCAATGGGATGATTGTTGCACAGACTAAGGTTTACATTACCATTCTACCAAACTGACTTCGACTCACCAATCAGCGCCCCACTGTCTACAAAGTTGGTCACTCGCTGCATGGGGTTATATCCAGCGTAGAAGACAGCAATCTCAGACACTCCCAGCTCATAGGCGATGCGGTCTCCCTGGAAACGGACATTGTACACCTGAGGTCCAGTGAAGGCGGACAGACGGATATCAAAGTCCCAGTGCAGGTAACGGACATGACGGTGGTGGATGATGTAGCGTTTGCCGTCTGGTTCCATCTGTGGACACAGTCATGGTTGGTTCACATAGTTCGTGTGTGAACAGAAAGGAACAGCAGCAGTCAAATGTGTTTCT
Organism: Babylonia areolata; assembly: GCF_041734735.1. NCBI lineage: Eukaryota > Metazoa > Mollusca > Gastropoda > Neogastropoda > Buccinidae > Babylonia > Babylonia areolata. The sequence continues at coordinate 48,629,555 of NC_134880.1, read as the reverse complement.
ATTAGACTAGAAGGAAATGGTCCGGAATCAGTCTTGCGAATTAAAGAAATATGATTTGGAAAGATGAAAAGGCAATGTAATCCACAGCGAATGTCTCAAGAGCAATGGTGAATAGGATCACGACAACCAGCTGACCTGCAGTGGGGGCCTCTGAGGGGGGTCTGGCTTGGGGATTCCCCTTAGCCTCTGGGTAGACGTCAGGTCCGGAGAGTCGCGGGGATATTCCACACGAGTCTTGTTGGTAGTGGGGTCATTGGCATACTTGTCAACCAGGTCGTCTAGTGAGCTGTACATCGTGCCTGAGTACCACACCTGTTCCACGCTCCACTGGGTCGGGTCACTGCCTTCCAAGTTCATCAGAAAGCCAAAATCCAGTGTGTGCAGTCTGCGAAAGATCACATGGTTCACATCACTGTCCAGTGTAATGTAACGAAGTTGCAGACTCTAAAATCGTGTGTTCTTCTAAACCTGAGAAGAAATGTTGCCAACGTTTAGCTGTTTGGAGGTGGGAGTTGCCAGAACATACGTGGATGACCACTGATGTATGTAGACATATACCCTTATGATGCTATGGCCTAACTACTGATGTGATGTATATAGACAAACAGCCTTCAGATGCTGTGTTCTGGCTGATGGTGTGATGAATGTAGACAAGCAGGGTTTATCTGTATTTGTATTTCTTTTCATCACAACAGGTTTCTCTGTGTGAAATTCGGGCTTCTCTCCCCAGGGAGAGCGCGTTGTTACACTACACCGCCGCCCTTTTTTGCATTTTTTCCTGCGTGCAGTTTTTTTTTTGTTTTTCCTATCGAAGTGGATTTTTCTACAGAATTTTGCCAGGAACATCCCTTTTGTTGCCGTGGGTTCTTTTACGTTTATCTTCTCATCCGAATGACTAACGTCCAGACCACCACTCAAAATCTAGTGGAGGGGGAGAAAATATCGGCGGCTGAGCTGTGATACGAACCAGCGCGCTCAGATTCTCTCGCTTCCTATGCGGACGCGTTACCTCTAGGCCATCACTCCACTCGATGCTATGATCTGGCTAATGGTGTGATGTGTGTAGACAAACAGCTTAAAATGATATTGTCTGGCTACTGATGTAGTGCATGTAGACAGATGGTCTAAAGATGCTATGGTCGTGGAGGGTTTTGGTCCCCACTTGCAGACACGAATATGATCTTGCAACAGGGGTGTCAAGTGGAGATGGGCCTCGTTAGCTTTCATTCAGGTAATCTATTCGACATCTACCCTTCGTCATACAGCCCTCGGGAAAAACCTAAAGACAGAGGGTAAGCGGCTCCAGGTAAGTGCACACTGACACCACCAGAACAACAACAGCACGTTGAGGTGGACAGGGAGGATGTCTGGTTATGAAAAGATGGCGTAGGATAGTGTTGGATGCGCGACAAGATCCATAATCTTGATCCCATATTTGTGTCGTGGCGGAGTAATTCTTATTGGTTGTTGTTTGCAGAGGGATAAAAAAACAACAACAAACAAACATAACTCATACAAGGAGTAGGGGTGGAGGTGTACCCCAACAATACCCGTCTACAATTCTTCAGCAATCTGCACAGTGAGCATTTTACTTAAACATCCTATAGGAATCGACACATCGTTGATATTGTTCCCGAATTTCTTTTGATAACTTATAGAAGCTACAAGCTTGTTCTTTAGGGACCTATGAGATCATTTCTTTTTTTCTTTTAATCAAATGCTTGTACTCCCTTCTCGCAATAACATATATGTCGATATCTTCTACTTTTGATTATAGCCTACTAATTTGTAACAAACCTTTTACCTTTCCTTTACTAAGGACACACTCTTGGTCAAACCAATCATCAGGTGCATGCTGTCTAAGCATCTTTTCACATTTTCTGCACTTTCTTTTAAACATTCATTTAACATTAACAGTGTATAGTTTACGTCAACAACTACCATATTCATTGCATTATCACTTGTGGTGCTAATGTCTTCATCACTTAGAGTATCAGTCTAATATCATCATCTTAGATGAACAGACTATAAATGAATAAACGAAACTTAGAGTATCACGAAATAAATCAGCACATTCCTAATTCCATATTATTTTGTTCAACAACCATGTCTTGAAAGAGAGACAGACAGACAGACAGACAATGAGCAGACACCATATAATGACAATGAACATTCCAGAGTTATGAAATAATTGAAAAAGGCACCGTTCGCATATAGACACAAGAACAACAACAACGACAACAACTGCAGCAACAAAAACAACAACAACAGAACAAAACATAATTTAACACACCAAACAGAAAAAACAACAACACCCTTACGTGTAATACTCTATTGGATAGTTGGCCATAAACCAGATTTTACGGGTCATGGTTCCTATGAGCTCCGTCCCAACAGGTACAGGGTAGAAGTTCAGACAGTTGGTTTCACAGTCAAAGAACGTGCCTCCGTAACTCTCCATCAGAATGTGGCCCACCTGAATCAAAGTGCATGCGCATAGTCATCATCATCATCATCATCACCATCATCAGCAGCACCATCACCATCATCATCATCACCATCATCAGCACCATCATCATCTCCATCATCACCATCATAATCATCTTCATCATCATCATCATCACCATCATCAGCAGCACCATCACCATCATCATCATCACCATCATCAGCACCATCATCATCTCCATCATCACCATCATAATCATCTTCCTCATCATCATCATCACCATCATCACCATCATCAGCACCATCATCATCATCACCATCATCATCATTACCATCACCATCATCACCATCACCATCACCATCAGCAGCAGCACCACCACCACCACCATCACCATCATCATTACCCTCATCAGTTTTAGTGGCTTGTCTTTCTTTGCGAAAGGTCCTGTTGCCTGCAGAATGTTCACGTCCTGTCTCCTTCGTTGAACGTCACTGTCGAAACCACTCTAGATGATGGTGGCACACCATATTCAGCAATTACTCCAGCTCCATTGATGAAACGCTAACAGGAAAAATGGCATGTTGCTCTTACCTTCTGGTCAACCACTGGCAGGAGATGATGGATGATGGCACCGAACTCTACATTGGCCAAAGGCCTCAGAGAAAATGACACAGGGTTCCTCCTCTGAGTGCCGTTTATCAGGTTCGCATAGGTCGGGTTTGATAAGGGCCCCACACGGTACCTGAAATCATACCACACGTTCTTACCATACTGCTGTTATTTATTAGTTCTTGATTCTGGGTTTTTATACGCTCTCTCTCTGTGTGTGTGTGTGTGTGTGTGTGTGTGTGTGTGTGTGTGTGTGTGTGTGTGTATGCAGCGCGCGTGAGGTTCGTGAAGACGTGTATCTTTACTCTGCCATTTTCTCCTTTGCTTTTCAATATATAGTACATCACACACACAGACACAGACACAGACACACACACACACACACACACACACACCCACACACACACACACACACACACACACACACACAGTACTCAATCATATCGTGCTACAACGAGTTTGAAAAGACATATGAAGGTGAATGATGTTTCAAAGAAGATGAGAATGCTGATAACTGAACTAAAAACATTCCAACCAGCACAGTTCCAACTCACTCCTCCACTACAGGCGGCACCTTGTCCCCTCTGAAGATCATGACACGTGCTTCACGTGCAGGCTGAGGTCCCTGGCTGTCCAGAAAGCTCAGCACGCGCTGTTTGGGCGGCAGCAGCAGATCCATCATGAAGATGCTGGACGTGTTGACAAACGTCTTGCCGGGTGCCTGTAGGTTGACACTCTTCTCCTGCCTCAGAAATCTGAGTATGCGATCGTACTCTGCTAACGTCAGATCGTGGAAGGGGCTGGGGACCTGGGGGTCACCTGACGTCATCAGACCCCCCTTGTGGGTAGGACAGGGGATGGTGTCCTTCTTCGTGTCGTCATCATCCTGCTTGTTGACGACAACCACGATCAAGGCGACGAGAAGACCGAAACAGCAGAGAATGGCCAGGATGGCCGAGCATCT
>NC_134880.1:48540536-48620536 GCF_041734735.1 Babylonia areolata | reverse complement strand
GGGAAACTCAGAGAATATATTGACATTCTTTTGATTTCAGCCAGAAAGCATTACAAATAAATGCATTTTCCAATCATTTGTTTACGACCAAACCACGAGAAAATCTCATTGTTTGTGTCTTTGCTCTGCGTTTGGTCCAATGTCCAGTGACATGTGGTACCATTTCAGAACCAGTATTGGGATATCGCACCATCTGATGCAATTTGAATGTTTCTTCTTCGAATGTTGATATATAAAATTTCGCAAACGACGTCTCTGGCACCAGTAGCCCAGTGCCGTGGCAATCACTTTACCGTTGAGAGATGAGCATGTTGATTTGAATTCACAGTAAAAAACCTTATTCTTAAGGGGTTAAATATGCAGGCCATTACCCTATTCTTCGTATATATACTCTGTAGTGAGCCTTTTTGAGAAGAGAGTGACTTCTCAGAGCGCCTAATTCGGACACATGTTCCCTAACCGTGGCGGTTTATTGAAGTCAAGTCCGTAGCTGTCAAAATGCCAATCATAACAGAAGGCGATCTCTACGTGGCACGTGTTCACACGCGTACACACATATACACACGCGTACACACTCATATACATGCACGAGCTCAGCATGCACGAGCACACACACACACACACACACACACACACACACACACACACACACACACACACACACACAACCTATTGTTGCAAACCGTATGTGGAAGAAGTGTATCAAACTTTTCTCTTTTTTTTCTTCTTTTTTTCTCTCTTTTTTTTCTTTTTTTTTCGGGGATGGGGGCAGGGAGGGGGGAACGTTTTCTGACGGATTTTCGAGGAATGTCGGGGGGTGAGGGGTGGGACCGAACCAGCATGAGGGAGGTGGGGGTGGGGGGGGCGTCCCAGAACATCCCTCGAGGGGGGTTGGGGGGGGACAATTTGGGACGTCACACCGGGATCTCCTAATGCACCATGACTAAGCCTGGCGGAAAATTGTACACAGATGGTCACCTCCCTCCCCCAACATATTTCCCTGATTCGTCTCACTCGGACTGGTTTCTGTTCGAGGTGAGGGCTGTTGTGGAGTACTGGAGATGCTCGAGCTTTCTTCGAGAGCGTTATTTAGGTAATTCCTGAATCAAAGTGAGCGCCGGATGTCAGTGGCACGTGGTTTTGAAAGAATCAGAAAATATGATAAAAGCATAGGGATGATACATCGACAAGCTGGAGATTTTCGTTCACACACACACACACACACACACACACACACACACACACACACACACACACACACAAACAAACACACACACACACACACACACACACACACACACACACACACACACACACACACACACACACACAGAATAATTGAATTCAACTGAATAAATTATATTTTCTGAATTAATAGAATACTAGTAAGCAAGACAATGTTTCTGGTTGTTGTTTTTTTTACATTCAGCCCTCTGAAAGATAAAAGAAAAGGGGAAGAAAAAAAACCCATTGTATCAAAACAGCATGTACAAAATAGATCATGAATACAAGAATAATAATTGAAATATACAACATGACATAGCTAAAAGAGAGTGAGTGAAGAGAGAATAAAAAGCGGAGATAGTGAGTGAGGGGAGAGAGAAAGCGAGAGAGGGAGAGGGAAGAAGGAAGACTGAGAGAGAGAGAAGAGAGTCGACTCCGTGAAAATGACAATGAACATTGCACATTTTTTTTAATAAAACCATTAGCCACCGTTCGCATTAACACAACAATGACAGCACTAACAACACAACAAAGACAATGACAGAGAGTAAACGGACGAGAGAGAGAAACAAAAAGGTGGAGATGGGTCAGCTGGAAGGGGGTGGTAGGGGTGGTGGTAAGAGCTAAACAACAGAGAAGGACGTGAAAATAACAACGATAACCAAAGGTAAAGAGTGGGGGAGAAGACGTACATACCTCATAATACATGTCAACATAAAGAGCGAGCAATTCACAGAAATTCATATGTTATATAATGAATGACACGCGTGTGCATGTGTGAATGAATAAATAGATGAATGAAAAAAAGAAAAAAAAAGAATGTGTATGTATTCATATATGCACACACACGTGTGTGTGTATGTGTGTGTAAAGAGAGAGAGAGAGAGAGAGTCACCAAGAATCAACCATTCTCTCACAAAATATACAAACAAAGGCGTTCATATCTTTAACACACCGACTTGTCCAAATGAAACCCATACCAACTTCATACAAATCAGTTCTCGCATTCGACACCCAGTTTGTCTTTCCTCTGTTATTCAGTTCCAGAAACATTTCACAAGCCTTATGTGGCAGATTTTTTTTTTTTTTTTTTAATTCTTTTTAGTTATTTTTACCCATTACTGAACTCAAAACAGTTCTTTTTTCTTTTGAGTTAGTTTTATCCATTACTCTACTCCAAGAAAAAGAAGTCCGGATAAGGGGTATCTGGCCGTTTCACCATACACTACGTCGTTGGGATTTTTAGCGATACTCCACTAATTTTTAAGAGCAAAAATACGTATTTTCTCCCAGTGTGCAGCAGGAAGATAAAGGCCCCATATTTCAACTCCATGTTGTATAATGGGTTGGATTTGAGTGTCAAATAACTTCAAACAACACAATATATTTTTAAGACAGTTTCTTCATGATGCATAAAAAAAAACACTTGTGTAGAGAATAATACACCTAAATATTTATACACATTAACCACAGGCATTGTTCTCCATTGTATGGTCATTTTTCTTTCATTGCAAACTATCCTCCCGTTTTAAACACAACTATGTTGTCTTGGGCCGTAATAACTTTTAACTGTAATGAAACAGCATTTTCTGAAGATTATTTATTTGAGATTGCAACCCAGTCGCTGTCCCCGACATTAACATGACATCGTCAGCACGAAGAAGAATAAAATTTCCAAAAAAATCATTGGGAAAGTGACAATATTTTACCCAGAACTGATAACTTCACGTGTCAACACATTGATAAATATAGAAAACAAAACAGGGCTACAAACATCACCTTGTTTTATCCTAGATGTACAATTGATACATTCCGTCAATGCACCACACCACACATTTGCATTTACAGTCGTATATACTGACAACACATCTATAATTATGGTTAAACAGAATAGACAAAAATATAACTATATTAACAGAATCAAAATCCTTCTAAAAATCAATAAAGGCAACATACAATTTAAGATTTAAACAAAACTGTTTCTGTTGAATAATTTCGTTTTGACCCTGCTTAGTATTTAACTGTGATATTGTTTTCCTCGCCCACTCCTGCAGTCTCATATTAATGACAGGACTGTACACCTTGCTACATGCATGACATACATAAATCCCTCGATAGTTATTTGGGTTGTTGGCATAACTTTTTTTTAATATAATGGGAGTACAACGGATTCTGTCCAACTTTCTAGATAGATGCCTCTACCAAATAAATGATTAAAAAATACAATCTAAACATACGTTTCACAGATGTGGTACAGACGGAGTGTACACTTTCAACGGCGTACCTAAACACTGCACTGAGTCAGCAGAAAAAGAATCAACTAACCTGTGTAGTGGTCCGATGTTCCCCTCGGGTGAATTCCACCAACTGCAGTGAACAGAATTTTACACTGCGTTTTGTCACTCCAGTGGAACCTCGCCTCTCCGTCTCTTTCACCTTGCCCAGTCAGGTGTTCAGAGATCTGGGCTAGTACCCGTTCTGACTCACAAAGAAATATTTATGTCCGGGTGTGCAAACACGCACAGCACTACGCAGCCGATGTGTGGCCGACAACAATTTTCAGTGCAGTTCAGTACTTTCGTGTCTGATTCAAGCTATCAAAAAACAGAAAGTTTTATTTTGGCTCATTCAAATGTTCGTCAACAATTATCAAAACACGCATCAATGAGTATGTAAAAAGAAACCATTCAGGTGAGGTAAAATTACATTTTAAGATACAAAAGAAATAATAGAAGAAAACCTGTGTACACCCTTCTTTGAATGTTACGTGCATTTCAAACATCATATCAAAGGAAAATAATTTGTAAATAGTTATGACATGTCATGCTGGAAATGAGTTTGAAATAAGCCGAATATTGTAGGCTAGTTCACCCTACCATTACTACTATGCAGACGTCAATCATCAAATGAGAGGAAAAAAGGCAAATACACCTGAAACCACAATTAAAAAGTCTAAAACCACCACTAACATTATACGCAAGCATAACCACACCCATACCCCTCCACAGCCAAACGAAATTCCACACATTCACGTAGAACTTATGGTTTGCGTACACACACACACACACACACACACACACACATGCGCGCGCACAAGTATGTGCCCATGCTCCCATTTATGCATGCAACACACACACACACACAAACACACACACACACACACACATACAGAGAGAGAAAGAAGCATCTATCCCGCCCTCCCCCTATAACCCTCTCCTAATCCCCGTTCTCTCTTCACACACGCACATACATACACACATACAAGGAAGAAACGGACAGTTGTAATCACAACAACAAACAAATCACAGACAATTGAATAAAAATATTATTTAAGTGCATTGTTCATCAAAGCAACAGGGTGGAATACACCTGACACTACACTGACACCTTCATAACTATAAATAACCATAACGCATTTGTGATGGCCATCAAGAGTGATATCTGAAATGAAAAATGATCATGACAATCATTTAAAAGAAAAAAAAGAAAAAAAGTCATATATCATACAGGGTTCACAGCCACGGCCTTTCCACTGAAAGCTTGTCGCCCTCCCACTTGAGCATTGAAGCTGTCTCACAAAGACTGGGTCGCTGTTATGTCCTGACTGAATGCAACGCGGCAGGATTGTTTAAGTACTGTCTCTCCGCTTTGCTCGACATACAGTTACCAAGCCCGAAGTCTGTTGCATACTGGAGCAGTGGGTGGTGGCTGTGGTTGGCTTTGCTTTTGTTGTTGGTCGTGTCGCCTTGGTCTCTGCTGTACAGTCTGCCGTGAGCGCCTGCACACTTTGGCCCAGTAGTTCAGTTTTCCACATGAGCTGCATTCTGTACCAAGTGCTGGGCAATTTCGGGGCTTGTGTCCCCATCTCCCACCACCCCCACCCCCAGTTCCTGCATGTGCACGTGGATAGAGTCAAGAGAGTAGCAACCAATGCTGATTGGGACACCACGTTGTATAGATCTCTCAAGTGTGCTGCCATGGTTTCAAACTGTGTGCCCAGTTTGAGGGCCTCTCACAGCGTGCACCCTCTGGCTTAGTAAGAAGGCTTTTCCTGCGTTATTATCTGGTGTTCCAGCAAGAATAAGTTCAAAGATCTGTTCACGAAGCTCTGTGTCGGCGAAGTGACATCTTGAAGCGGCAAGTTTTCCTCTGTGGATGAAGGCATCAAAGGCTTGGTCCTTGTTCCATCAGAGCCCATCAGTTGTAACCGACAGAATCTGAAGTCAGCAGGCTTTAACCCTTCTCTGAATTTTTTGTAGGGTGATTTCAGGGTTGCTTTCTTCCTCATATTTTAGAGTCATACCACCATACCTACAAACCACATGCCACGTCTCGTGTTCATCAGGACGGGCCAAGACCTTCGAGCGGAAAACAGTGAAGGGAGCAAGGTGAAGAGGCAGGCTGAGGAAGAGATGGGATGTCAACATCTCAGCGTGAACAGATCTAAACCTTCAGTGAGACGGTCAGATGGACAAACAACCGCAAGGGATGAAGGAGGCTAGTTTCGTAGATCGTGGGGTCACCACACATTTGGCAACCAGCCTCCTCCATCCCTTGCAGTAGTCTGTCAATACATCACTCCCCTACTCGCTTCCCTTCACTGGCTCCCCATCCAAGCACGAATACAGTGCAGACTCTCAGTCCTTTGTCACAATTTCTTCACTGATTCTTGTCTTGTCTATCTTTCATATCTACTTTCTGTCTATTTACCACCCAGACAACTCCGTTCTTCAAGCGCACACTGCCCATTCCAAAGATTCGTACTAAAACTTACGGTGAACGTTCCTTTTCTTTTGTTGCACCTAAACAATGGAATTCACTGCCCTCACACCTCCGTTACACCTCAACACCCGCATTCAAGGGAGCACTCGAAACATATCTTTTCAAACTGTACTTTTCTCACTGAAAATTTTCTGTCTGCATATGCTTGCTGTGATTTTTGCTGCAGGATGTGCTCTTTGTGATGATCTGTATGCATCTGTGATGATTTTGGTGTGTTTTTCGTGATATCTGGTTCCCCGGTGTTTATTTATGACAACGGTGAATGTGATGTGCTTTGATTTGCTGTGATTTGCACCCGTGTGATTTAGTGTGATGGCGCCTGTGTCGACTTACACACACACACACACACACACACACACACATATATATATATATATATATATATATATATATATATATATTATGTCACTTAGTCTTACATATGTATATTTTAGCCAACGTCATGTGAAACTGTTGACTTTGTACATATGCTACGACACTTAGTCTTAAGTTTGTATATTTCATTGTAAAGCGCGGTGAGCCCCATCTGAGATGGGGGTACTGCGCTATAGAAGCCCACATTTTATTACAATTACTATTATCAGTCGGCTTTCACAGAGGGAATGGGTCTTGTAGCCTTACATAACGTTATCAATTGGCTTTCACACAGGGAACGGGTCTTGCAGCTTTACATATCATTATCAATCGGCTTTCATACAAGGAATGGGTCTTGTACGTACTCTTACATAACGTTATCAATCGGCTTTCATACAAGGAATGGGTCTTGTACTCTTACAAGGAATGGGTCTTGTACTCTTACATATCGTTATCAATCGGCTTTCACACAGGGAATGGGTCTTGTAGCCTTTCATATTGTTATCAATCGGCTTTCACACATATGCGCGGCGTGTTCGCTTGGTTGTCTTCTTTCAAGATTTCGGTTTTTGATAACATGGCATGAATGCCAGATGCTAGTGCTTTTCCTAATTTTACGGATGTTTGAAGTGATGCTCGTTTAGAGAGATGGCAGATGTGATTTGACTGTGTTGTTTTGTTGTAGTTGTTGTTGTTGTTGCTGTCGTCGCTGTCGTTGTTCTTTTTTCTGCGGTCCGTTCCTTGTCGTTCACATTTCATTTTCCAGCTTCATCTGGGATGCTTCAGTTCTTAACAAAAAAGACGTGTTTATTAATGAAATGACATGTCTCATCGCAATTCCTTTCAATATTTCAAAACAACCAACATCAAGAACGAACACCATCAACAGGTAAATGAAGATACAAAACAAAACAAACAAAAAAGACAGAACCAGAAACAATGAGATATCTGAGAGAGAGAGAGAGAGAGAGAGAGAGAGAGAGAGAGGGTGATAGGGGGGAGGGGGAGGGGAGGTAATTGAAATTAATCGAATTTTATCACGGCCAAAGCCCCGGTTGTCGAAAAATATGCAAATCATATGCTACAAATCATAAACGATCATGTCATCCTACAACAGTCAGAGAGAGACAGTATGTGAATGTGAATATTTTATTCCGATTAGGCCATTGCCACTGTCTGAGGGTGAATTACAGAATCGATAACGAATATTAGTTAAAACATCAGCGTGTATTGCAAACAAATGTAAAGAAAATTAGCACAAACGAAACACATATATACATCCTATCAGCTGTATGCAAGAGTCTCAATGCTTTGTATACAAATAAAGCCGCATCAGTCACAATGTGTTCATTTCCAGTTGCCATAAGTAAAATCAGTCTGAAAAGTTATCGGTTTTGATATCATTTTGGACCAATCAGTTCTAACCTCAGGTCATGTACAGAAGGACTCAAAAAATATACGAGTTTTGTTTTCCTGAGATGCATCATGCAAGCGATAAATGAAGGGAAGGGAAGCAATCCTTTCGCAGTGTTGGAGGCTTAACAGCATTTGACTCCCTTACACAGTTATTAAGACCATGCAAGCATATAATATAATATAATATGATATGATATAATAATATAATATATATATATATATAGTGTGTGTGTGTGTGTGTGTGTGTGTGTGTCTGTGTCTGTGTGTGTCTGTGTCTGTGTCTGTGTGTCTGTGTCTGTGTGTTTGTCCTTATTGCAAAGGAATAGTATCCTTTGCACTCTCTGCGAGTAAACAACAATTCCCGTAGTTCTGATTCAAGAAACGAAAATCGATATTAAGGAAGGCTGCAACAATCAAAACCTATGTTTCCACTTGCAGTGCTCCAATACATGGTAAATTTACAGCACAGATAAATAGAAATCTATGTTTCAGTGCATGGTAGAATTGGAACGAAGACAATAAAAACCCATTCCCATATTCCCACATAATACATTCCAATAAATGATAAATTTAGAACGCAGACAATGGAAAACCAATCCCCACATGGTATATTCCAATAAATGGTAGAATTAAAACGCAGACAGCAGCAACAACAAACAACAAAAAACAAAACCAAAAAAATACAACACCTGTATTCGCACATGGATCATTTCAACAGATTGTAAAATCAAAACGCAGCCGATGAAAAGGCTATATTTCTACATGAAATACTCCAAGAGATGGCAAATTTAGATCGCGGATAACAGGTGCGGGTTCATGATCTTGGTACACGGCATAAAGGCTTAATCTGAATCTGACTATACAAAAAAGGAATTCTTTATAGACAATGGAAGGTTTCAAAACCACAATACTGTCAAAATAATATACAATGTATTGATATAGAGGTCGGTGCTCATTCTGGTTATGCACTGAAAAATTAAAAGGACAAAAAGAATAAACGAACGCAGTGACCAGTTTCCTTGCTGGCAGGTTTTCCCCTGTCCCCTGAGGTACAAAATCAATAGTTCCCATCATACACAGACATACCTCCTCTCATATTAATGACGCCATTTAAATGCAGTTAATGCTGTGTTGTTATTGATTTTATTGTTGGTGGTGGTGGTAGTTGTGTGTGTGTGTGTGTGTGTGTGTGTGTGTGTGCGTGCGTGCTTGCGTGCGCACGTTTGTGTGTGTGTGTCTGTGTATTTCTTAAATATCTGTTGTTGTTGCTGTTTTTCAGTAAACCAATCATGGGTGTTAGCATGTTTGTGGCAGGATCATAATCATTTGATTTATTCCATTCTTTTCTCTTTTTATGTTCTTTCTTATTTCAAAGGCATGTAGCCTATGACGCAAAAGTTGCAGACTGATTTCTTAAGAACTTGACGTCATCCGTAAATCACGTCACGCCTTGTGGTCTGTCTCCCTTTTATGAACGGTCAGCTGTCCGTGACGGTCGCTCTGACATTGTGGTTCCTTAAGATGTTGGTGCAATAGACTGACATGTCAACAAACCGGAGTAGTGTACTGGCACAATTGTAAGTACAATACCAAACGTTTCAAGTGTCTTATTCAGCAAGTGCAGTGCTCCCATTCACCCGTTCACCCATTTAATAATTTCCCTTGCCCAACCTTGTGTTCCCTGTACCCTACCCTACTTCCTCTACTTTCCCCGTCCTTCCATTACCCTTCCCGACATTATACAAAGGATATACCAGTTGAACAAAATGACGGTGTTTGCATTTTGTGTCATCCCCTCTTCAGTTTTCTCAACGAAGAAAGAACCCTTTGTACTCATTGAGTACCCCTCAACTCCACATGTTTATCAAATATTCAAAATGAAACAGCTTCTACCAAAAGAAATATATCATAAAAGAGAAAACAAAACTTATCACTGTAAAATCATGTTATGAAAAATGTTTGATGTGATGCTGTTTTTAACACAGCCTGCACATCCGAGCAAGAAGTTAACCCTGTTTCTGGAAGCTCTTCTGAACGATTAAACTTTCAGCACATAAAGTATCTATGATGGCGATATAGCTTATGTTCCAGTGGAGCTGTCTAGGGAATCTTTGTATGCCGGAATTGGTGGGTAAACTGGCGGCTTTTAAAGAAGGTTGAACTCCTCATGTGTCTGCAGGAAGTGGTCAGGTTCCTTCTGGACCAGTTGTTCCAGAGTGACAGCCCCGCAGACCTGGTTGACCTTGTTCCCGTTCCTGTCCACCTTCAGTCCATCCGCTGGAGTGTTCGGAGTGGCGTACTCCACACGCAGGTTGTCACGTGACGACACCGAGGGGCATTCTGGAAAGTAGTTGTAGGGGAGGAGGAAGAAGGAAAGATGGCCGCCAACGGTGGGAGTGACGGGGATGTCCTCGGTGTGGGGGATGTGGTGGGTGCCCAGGGTCACCCACAGCACCAGGTCCTGAAAGGACAGAAACGCCCGTCACTCATTTATGCCAGGTACATCAATGGAAGTAGGGTGGTGTTGGTGGGTGTAGGCCTACGTCCTGGTATAGTTACATTAAACAGAGGAACTTGCCACAGGGCACGCTTTTTCTTTGTTGATCCATGAACTAAAGGTATAGAAGATCATCCAACACTGCCTGTTGACGTTGTGTCATCACCAGGTACGCAGCTTTTAGCTATGTAAAGAAACAAAAAGAAAGAAACAAGAAGAGAAACAAGGAATTCTGGTGAAAATAACATTGTTGCATTGTAACAGTGGATAACTGATACGTATACTGATGATTTACTAATTACAGGACAAGGCCCCAAATAAAGGGATGTCCGAATTGTTCATGATATATGCAACAATCTGCAGAGAGCATAGATAAACTAACAGCAAAAACTATGCAATGATTAGGAGTAACAGAACAATGAATGAGGTACCTGTTTCTCTAAACTTTAAATCCTCGTACAAGAGATAAATTGCGTACAACAGAAGCACCAGCACTCGACAACAATAAACGCAAACACACACGGCTCTATTAGTATTTAGGTCGAATGAGTCTCTGACCTTACTCAGTGTTTCACAGCAAAGTACAAAGTACTTCATATTTGATAATGAGATGCGATAGATATCCATGCGATAGATATCCACCCACAACATCTATGATAAAAGACAAACAAACGGTTAATGAGGGGAGAGATCCTCCTCACATGGTGTGATTCGTCAATCGGGATCGACGAGGACCATCTAGTCATCCTGGGGGTGGGTGGGTTGGGCTCTGTGGGTGCGCAGAAGACTGGTCAGGCCAATCTCCCCTGTAACAACTGAGATAAATGTGAACATTGGCTAAAGAAAACAAACATGTATCCCAACCTCTTTACCTGTCATAAAGACAAATTGTGAAACGAAAGGAGAGTAGTATCTTCCCCTTCCTTGCTTCCTGTCACAAAAAAAATCATAAAATGTAACAGTAAGTAAATACACGTGGCCACTGACCTTATCCACGATGCTCTCGTCACTGATGAAGTTGCTGAAGTCGGTGACGGGGTTGTAGCTGTCAAACATGGCGAAGGGGGAGCTGCTGACCAGTTCATCATCTTTCTGCACTGTCACTGCGAGCTGTTGCCGTGCCCAGGGGATGGACTTCTCGTTGTTCTCCCCAAGGGTCAGCAGCTGTTTGGACACCCCTGCCATGTGGAGTCTGTCATACGTACGAATCCATAGTTAAGAGATCAACTTTCGTTGACTCCTACTGTGGCATGGAATATTTCAATAACATTAAACGGACAGAAGGCTACGCCCCATTGTGAATACGTTACAAAAAGCAAACTTATAAAATGTCGAGGAAAAATACACAAACATCATCTAGAATTCGTAAACTTGCATAAATTTAACTGACATTTTTACTGGGGCATTTAACTCTATATTCGTGTTTTTTTTGTTTTTTTTTTGTTGTTGTTTTTTTCACATATGTTTTTTGAACGAAATTCAGCATAATCTGAATATTCTATAATGAAAATCTCTGAATGCTGATTTATTCCGTTCTTTGCAGATTTGTACATACCGTCCAATTTTCATTTGCAATCTGTAACAACATCATCTGACTCAAAGAATGAATAGTTATATTATGCTTGCTGACTATGACGCGTACGTTTCCGTGTAAAAAGTGCATGATATAAACATGCCATTAACTGCTCCCCTGATGTCATTCAACGTACATGTAAGTGCGCACTCACGCACACACACAGTTACTTTATGTCCATCGAACCATTGTTCCTCCACAAGTAAGTTGATACACGTGCGCAAACATGATCGAATTTTCACGACAGGTAAACTGTCCCTGCTTTGTCAGTTCGTCAGTCTTTACAATATCTTACCAGCATTTAGTCGTGCAAGCATGACGGAAAATTGGGAAACATCGTTCACAAAACGCTGGTTCCTGTCAGCAATATTTACTATGTAAATATAAACTGACTAGCACTGACCTGAACGCTCTAGGAACTCCGTGTTTAGTTTTCTTGTCCTCGTTGTGAACGATGTGGTACATGGGGGCGTCAAAATTGTACTTGTACACTGCTTCGTTTTCCGTGTTGTAGAGATGGCGCTGAAACTTGATCTGTTTGTATTTGGTGGTGGGTACCTGCCATGATTCACCACACGCAGGTTGTGTCAACTGTACTCCAAAGACTTGTTAAAAATCATCTTCCGTATCATTTCCACATACTATTCACGTCCACTGTCTTGTTCATACACCAGCCTGCTGGTACACGTTTCACTCGTCAAACACTTCCTTGACTGTCCGCACAATTTTTCTGACCATGACCCATGTTTGCAATCTCTCAATAAAACGCTGACATGAAACTCGTGTTTAAATCAATCATTAAATAATATTTGATTTCAGCCAGCGTAAAACAAACAGTCCAGAGTAATGGAAGAAAGGAAGGACTGGTGTTCAATTTCTGTCACACAGATTTGTGACTGTATACATATCGTTAAGGTATCAGTTTTTACACCTGAATGTTATCATAAAATATAAGAGACGAGGGGAGTGAGCTATGTTGTAAGTAGTATAATTACAGAAAAGGTACTTAACGGACTTGTAAAATGGAATTCTATAATGTACCAACAGATAAAACCGATAATTAGTTTAAAAAGTAAAAAATATCAACGTTCCTCTCGAGTGTAAATACACACATCCATGAATGTAATACTTCATTCAATTACAGCCAGTCGTGGTGTGCTTAATTGTAACGTCACTGAACCAAATGCATTTGATATCAGGACAATATTTCAAAAGGACTTTTTGTTGTTTTAGTTTGTTTTTTTTTACAGAGAATATTAAACACTCATACACGTTCTGATCTGCATATCAGGTGCATGCGTACGTCAACGTTTACTATAGGTTGTTTTTTTTTTCATCTGGCACCTCCAGAGAGATGTGATCCCCATGTTTCTGTCCACCAGTGAGGTTGGTAGCTAGCGGCTTACAGCTTGTGCATGTTTTATTTATTTATTTATTTATTTATTTATTCATTTATTTATTTTTCATTTTTATTGCTGCCCCATCATCTGCACTGTTTCAGTGGCATTACTTCCACGCCGATCATTTAGATTCCCCCATACACGGCCACACCCGGGTTCGTCCGTCGCAGCTCCAGCGTCGGCAGTGCGCAGGTCAGATTGCCAGGAGGCCACACACCAGAGGAGACCCTGCACTGCTGTTGAGTCACTTCGGTGGTGTTCAGTGGTGCCTGTTCTGATTTAACGTACTTAGGACACCTACTAAGCCCCCTATTAACGGCAATAATGGCTTAGTCGCGGAGCTAGAATGTGTGAGCGTCACTCCCAGAGTGGAGACCACACCCACGTCCCTCAAACAACAGCCCCTCATGAATCTGCTGATACTGAAGACATTGACAGGACTCACCTCAAGCACAAAAGTGGAGGGGTATCGAAACTGAGGTCACCATGAGAGCAGGGCATGAAAGGCCACAGACTTCGAGGCTGTTTTGTTTATATTGATGATGATGGAGGAGGAGGATGACGATGACGATGACGATGTTGCTATGGAGGTCCATTTTGGTGTGGGACTGCATAACAAGTCTGTACTATACGCTTCCTGTCATAATGATATCCCAGCGTTAACCAGGCCCAGGCTGATGACAGCCCGAGAGATACAGTGCTGGTAAGGTAATTAGAGCAACACGCCCAAAGACGCATCCTTGAAGTGGATGACACTCGACTGTGTGGTCCCAGTCTCCCCATTCAAGCCCACAGCACACTCAACTCTGGGTAGGAGCCGGCCACGGGCCGAAAACCCCACTTACGCTGGGATTCGAAGGTCCAAAAGCCTTCCACATCCATTGGGACATTTAATTATTTCGCTGTCTCTAGAGCTCGGCAAAGGATGGCTTGATCCAGTCTTCATCCTTCCGCCGTTTTAACCTTCCCCAGCTGAAGTCAGGTACCCATTTACACCTGGGTGGAGTGAGAAAAGTCGGAGTAAAATGCCTTCCCAAAGGACACAACATCATGCCGAAATGGGGGCCTTGACCCTGATCAGTGGTGAACGTTGGACCAGAAGTCCAACACCTTACCATTTCTGCCGTGGCATGAGGGATGAGATACATTTAAGCCATCAGTGAAGGTCCCAGCCTCTTGAAACAAACCATTTTTTATGAACTGATCGCTGCATTTGCCTGTGTATCTACCTGTCTGAGCTGGACCTCCTCTTCACTGATGTCCAGTGTCTCGTATCGATTGGACGTTCCACCAATGTCAAGGTCGGCTTTGAAGTGAAACATGTGGTGGTGGATGTTGGCGACGATTTCGGCGTTCAAGCGGAACCCATACGGGGCCTCATCTGCGTTGTAGAATGAGGACATGATGTAACCTGTGGAGATGGCCCTGCACTCTATGGCACCGCTCTGAAACAAGAGAGAGAGAGAGAGGGGGGGAGAGAAAGGGAGGGAGAGAGAGAGGGGGGAGAGAGAGAGGTAGAGAAAGAGGGGGAGAGACACACACAGAAAGAGACACATGGAGAGATTTTCGAGGCGTGATTTTTTTCATCCAATCCCTAACTTAAACAGGCATCCACAATTTCTAAATGATAACGCCGTAAGCATGCTGATGACAGAATATATCAAAAAGAAAACCAAAAAGAAACACAGTTCTTAAACGTTTTTCAAATAATTGCATCACCAGATCGTATACAAAACTGGCTTTGGAATCATTGCAAATAAGGTTATATCAGATATTCTTCCAGTTTTGCAAAGAACGCTGAGGGGTAAGGCTGTCTTCGAACAGTGACTTCACAGTGGGTGTTTCAGAGACAAATTCTAGTTTGACAACAAAACTCAACCTCAACTGCACAGTGACAGCACAGCCCAACCTCAGCTTGTACAAATATCTTAGATTGAAGAACGAACGAACACACTTAACTTCAGAGCATGAGAATAGCATTCTGACCTGGTGAAAGACGAAGTCGACAATGTAATCATAATTGACGATGGTGAGAATGGAACGCACAACCAGAACAGAGTCTGACATGCCACCATAGAAAGCGCCTTCGCTACGTGCGTAAGACAGATGTCTGCGGAGAGGAACGCCTGTGTCCTGTTCAAACACACACTGGGCACGTTCAAGTGTGGTGGGCACCTCCATGCCTTCTCCAAAGAAGGACACGTTCAGAAATGTGGCGCCCTCTGGGCAGTCGACTCCCGGAATGAGAGACTTGGAGTGTGTACCTGAGACAAAAAAAAAAAAAGTACTGTGGTTCTGTGACGCAGGTTTGCACAGCATAACTAAAACTGACCAATGCATCGATTAATGCAGCACTTGTGTTATAGTATGATTGAGAACACCCCCACCCATCCACCCACTCAAAAAGAAAAAACATAAATGACGGGGCACGAATCATTAATTCAAAGCGATAATTGTTGTTGTTGGCAATGTGTTCAGAATCGAGGATATTGGTGAAGGTTGCATCAGTTCAGTCTTTTTCGAGCACACGGACGCTGATGGCTTACAAGTCCAAATCAAGATCAGCAGATTCTTCCACAGTGGCTGCAGGTCAACGTCTTGTCTGAGGTGGGTTTTGTTTGTTTCGTTTTTGCGCCCTGTCCTCCTCTCCTCTAGACTGGCACAATGGTTTGCTTCAGAGGTGCTGGTGGCGTGGTGGATGGTGTTGTGCTAGACAGTGGTCAGTGGTTCGGGTAGTCCATTGTTAGAGGTTGATATTACTGGTCGTGAGGTCGTGTTTGGTGTGCACTGCCAGAACAGCAGCATCGGCAAACAGAAGGTCTCAGATCTCTCTTCAAAGTCTTGGTGCGGGCTTGCAGTCAGTGCAGGTTGAAGAGGTTTCCATCAGTGCGAAAGTGTCTGTATACCCCTTCTGCTTTGTCCAGGTTCCCATTGGCTTGTTCTAGCATCATGATAGAGAAGATCGAGAATAGCGTTTGGGCTACAGTGCAGCCTTGTTTCACTCCGTTCGAGATTTGGAAGGGCTGGTAGAGGTCATAGCCATGTCTGACTTCACTGAGTTGACCCTCGTGGAGCAGCATGACTATAGTGATTAGCTTCAGTGGGGAGCCTAGCCTGCCCAGGAATGTCGAAAGGCATTTCCTGCTCACTGTGTCAAAATCTTGTGTGAGATCAACAAAGGTGATGTAATACCTCTATTCTGTTCGCGGCATTTCTCGTGGATTTGTCTCAAGACGAATACCATGTCTGTCGAACCCAGCTTTGTTCTAAAGCTGCGCTGGTTCTCTGGGAAGGGAGTAGCCTTCTGTGATGCTGTGAGTACCATATCAGGGAGGATTCAAGTAAGTCTTTTCCCCTTTTTCCCGCAATTTAAAACAGGGCGAATCCTTTTTTTGTTCGAGCAGTCTGCTTTTCCTCCCTTGTTAATGACTGCAGTGCTGAGGTCCGGCGTTAGTGTACCATGCTTCTAACAGCTGATGAAGAACTCATGGACTGTGGAGTGAACTGATGGTCCAACTCTGGGGGGATGTGGTCAGTCCAGTAGGCTGGTGGCATCTAGGACTCATTGAATTCGTGTTTCACAGCCTGTTGTGGGATATAGCCTCTCAATACCTGATCATAGGATTTTTGGGTGAAGGTCAAGCACATGCTGCATTTTCAACCAGATGTTGTGTAGCGTAAATGGATCAATCCGGACACTTTGACACCTCCTTGAAACTGCAACTGAATTAGATCCTCCGGACAGGAATCTGTGATACTGGGAAAGCTGGGGAAATATGGCGTTTTTCTCATGCATAACTGATCATCTCTATGAGATCGAAACATTCAGTAAAGTCAATGAATACAACACACAACTCTGAATTTGTCGAAGTGAGATGAGTTAAATAATTCCCAACATCTGCTCCATCAGAACATTCCTTCAACAAAGATCAGCAACATCCTCAGGTCATCTTCGAGACATGCATGTAATCAGTACACACCTGTACACCGTATTGCCTCTGAATTATTATAGGTTAGTGTTCTCACTGTTGGTGTGTGACTTTGTGAGAGTATAAATATATGATGATTTGTTGCACAGACTACGGCAGATTTACGTCACCATTCTTCCAGGCTGACTTCAACTCACCAATCAGCGCCCCACTGTCCACAAAGTTGGTCAAACGCTGCATGGGGTTATATCCAGCATAGAAGACAGCAATCTCAGACACCCCCAGCTCATAGGCGATGCGGTCTCCCTGGAAACGGACATTGTACACCTGAGGTCCAGTGAAGGCGGACAGACGGATATCAAAGTCCCAGTGCAGGTAACGGACATGACGGTGGTGGATGATGTAGCGTTTGCCGTCTGGTTCCATCTGTGGACACAGTCATGGTTGGTTCACATAGTTCGTGTGTGAACAGAAAGGAACAGCAGCAGTCAAATGTGTTTCTATTAGACTAGAAGGAAATGGCCCGGAAACAGTCTTGCGAATTAAAGAAATATGATTTGGAAAGATGAAAAGGCAATGTAATCTACAGCGAATGTCTGAAGAGCAATGGTGAATAGGATCATGACAACCAGCTGACCTGCAGTGGGGGCCTCTGAGGGGGGTCTGGCTTGGGGATTCCCCTCAGCCTCTGGGTAGACGTCAGGTCCGGAGAGTCGCGGGGATATTCCACACGAGTCTTGTTGGTAGTGGGGTCATTGGCATACTTGTCAGCCAGGTCGTCCAGTGAGCTGTACATCGTGCCTGAGTACCACACCTGTTCCACGCTCCACTGGGTCGGGTCACTGCCTTCCAAGTTCATCAGAAAGCCAAAATCCAGTGTGTGCAGTCTGCGAAAGATCACATGGTTCACATCATTGTCCAGTGTAATGTAACGAAGTTGCAGACTCTAAAATCGTGTGTTCTTCTAAAGCTGAGAAGAAATGTTGCCAAAGTTCAACTATATCGAGGTTGGTGATGTAGGAACATAGGTGGATGGTTACAAATGCGATGTATGTCAACAAACAGCTTGAAATGCTATGGTCTGGCTGACGGTGTGATGTATGTCGACACACAGCTTAAAATGTTATGGTTTAGCCAGTGGTGTGCAGACAAACAGCCTACAGATGCTATGGTTGTTGATAATTTGGTATGTGGTCCGCACTAGGAGTCCAGCAAGAAATGCTGCTGAGTCACTTCCCAAATGTCTTCGTGCCTCCTCTTCGCCAGGAATCTCTATTGACAAAACGCAGAACATGTCGTTCGTGAGCTCATCGGCCACCTGCGTGCAGACTCCTCACCACGTCAGTCATTCTGATCCTACCAGTACGGACTCACATGATATTCCGGTGCTTTTGACCTACAATATCACAGCAGCCAACAGGTTGTATTCTCTTGAATAATAGAAAATTAAAATTAAAAAAAATGCCCTGCATATAAACAACTGCAACTTGACAATGTTTTCCTCCACTGCCAGAAGATTTCGTCATCACAAAACATGGCGCCATCCACCCAGATCGAAGCATAATTCACGGAATACTTCTTCCACGCTTAATAAGAAAAATACACAAGTCTCTGCCCAGTGTGCACAAATCTAGGCATCCTAACAACAGTAAGATCACTATAGGGTTTCCATTATCAGACTTAGAATAACAGAAACGATGATAGCAGCATGGAGAGGCAGAGACAGAGATGGAGAAAGAGAGGAGACACAGAAAGAGCAAGGGGAGAGGGGTGTGGGGACGCCATGAGAATGGCAATGGATATTTCAGAGCAATAAAATAATTGGCTATAATAACACAACGATAACAACAACAACACTAACAGACCAAAGAATAACTGAACACACCAAACGGGAAAAAAATCTTACGTGTAATACTCCACATGGTAGTTGGCCATAAACCAGACTTTACGGGTCATAGTCCTGATCAGCTCTGTCCCCACTGGAGCAGGGTAGAAGTTCAGGCAGTTAGCATCACAATCCCAAAATTTGCCTCCGTAACTTTCCAACAGAATATGGCCCACCTGAATCAAAATGCATGGGGATTGTCATCATCATTACCATCATCGTCATCGCCGTCGTCATCATCGTCATTATTATCATCATCGTTATCATAATCATCATCATCATCATCGTCAGTGTTAACTGACTGTCTTTCTTTATAAAAGGTAATGATGCATGGACTATGCATGTGTCCTGTATTTTTCGTCAAATGATACGGTTCAATCAGCTCGTTGTAGTGGTTTCATATTCCATCCAGCAATCACTCCATTGATGAAACGCTACCAGGAAAAATGGCATGTTGGACTTACCTTCTGGTCAACCACTGGCAGGAGATGATGGATGATGGCACCAAACTCTACATTGGCCAAAGGCCTCAGAGAAAATGACACAGGGTTCCTCCTCTGAGTGCCGTTTATCAGGTTCGCATAGGTCGGGTTTGATAAGGGCCCCACACGGTACCTGAAATCATACCACACGTTCTTCCCATACTGCTGTTATTTACTTGTTGGTGATTCTGGGTTTTTGATCCTCTGTCTCTCTACTTCTCTCTGTATGTGTGTGTGTGTGTGTTTGCGTGCACGCCTATGCGTAGAGGTGTATCTTTACTGTGCCATATTCCCTTCTGCTTTTCAACATCTGGAAAACAGACAAACACAAACACTCCTTCCTAGAATAGTGTTATACACATTGAAGACGAATGAAGTTTTAAGGAAAATGACGATGCTGACAACTGAACTAAAAACATTCCAGTCACTGCAGTTCCAACTCACTCCTCCACCACAGGCGGCATCTTGTCCCCTCTGAAGATCATGACACGTGCTTCACGTGCAGGCTGAGGTCTCTGGCTGTCCAGAAAGCTCAGCACGCGCTGTTTGGGCGGCAGCAGCAGATCCATCATGAAGATGCTGGACGTGTTGACAAACGTCTTGCCGGGTGCCTGTAGGTTGACACTCTTCTCCTGCCTCAGAAATCTGAGTATGCGATCATACTCTGCTAACGTCAGATCGTGGAAGGGGCTGGGGTCCTGGGGGTCACCTGACGTCTTCAGACCCCCTTTGTGGGTAGGACACGGGGATGGTGTCCTTCTTCGTGTCGTTATCGTCCTGCTTGTTGACGACAACGACGATCAAGGCGACGAGAAGACCAACACAGCAGAGAATGGCCAGGATGGCCGTGCATCTCCAGCCGTTGACGTATTTTCCGAAAGCGATTTGTTTCTCTCCCATCGTGGCAGATCAACTGGACAGAGGACAGTGGTCAGTCTGCAAGATGAACAAGACACAGACAATGAACAGAATGGGGATCCAGCTCAAACCAGTGTGGCGTACAGTCAAGCCGATTGTCAGGGCTGTAAACACGTCACAAAACTTGACAACAAAGAGATATATCAAACTTGAAAAAAAAAGTCACACTACAACTCATAAACAAAGAATAAACCCTAGCGTGGGAAATTTCGCCATATTTCTTAGTTGAAAATTAGACAGAGACAGACACACAGACAAAGTGAGAGAGGGAGAGAGAGCGTGTGTGAGTGTATGCCATGCCCCTTTCGACTCCATTCTCTATCCTCCCCAATCCTTTCTCCCTTTTTAACTCGTTCTCCGCCGCACCCCCCCCCCCCCCCCCCCGCAGCCCCCCAGTCCCTCCGCTCCCTCTCCCCCACCCACACCTCTTGTCCTCTTTGCGCAAGCTTGTTTGAATAGTGATGGGCTGTTTTCCCTGTTCTCACAGCCTTATAGCGAGACTTTGAAAGTCATACATCTGGGATGATTGGCAAGCCTTGTGTCTTGCTTTGAATATAAAACACTCATACGAAAAAAAAAAAAAAAAAAAAAACAACAACAACAAAAACAACAACAAAAAACAAAAAACAAGGACAACAAAGTGTTGAGACTAAAGACAAAAAAGACACGCTGATACACTGAGACTAAAGACGTGCTGACTCACCGAATCTGATTCGTTAGACACGCACCATTATCAGTAAAACATCCAGCAGCACCACAAAGACACACACGTGCGCGTGCTCCCGCATCCATCCACCTATCCACCCACCCACGAACACACATACACACACACGCACACGCACACACGCACTCACACATGTTATGACTGACTTTCTGCTTAACATGTCACTTCCAGATAACAATATACATATATTTTTATATACAATGACACATACGATGATATATACATACATATACGTATCACACACACACACACACACACACACACACACACACACACACACACAGCGAGAGAGAGAGAGAGACGCGCACACAAAAAACAACAACACAAACGTGGACACACACACATATAATTTATATACATACATACACGCGCGCGCACACACTCACACACACACACACACATACACACGCTCATGTTTATGTTTTATTGTGTCTTATAAATCTTTAGTTTTTTTGACAATAAAATATTATATTCTATTTACACACACACACACACACACACACACACACACACACACACACACACCCTCGCGCGCGCAGTATTAATCGCCCAAGAGCAAAAAGTGCAGTAAAGCAAGTATACTTACGCTGTGCCGTCCTGAGCTACAGCCCAAGTGTGTTCATTCAGAAAAAAAACTGTGTTTGATTATTCACCCATTGTCGGTTGCGACCCCCCAGGTCTCTCTAGTTCAAATCTATTCAGTGGTGGGTCGTTGTGTAAGATAAAGCAAGCTCTCTCTCTCTCTCTCTCTCTCTCTCTCTCTCTCTCTCTCTTCCCACAGCTCGATCCTCACAGTCATCAAAACGATGAAAGGTCATTGCGCGCGCGCGCGGGCGTGTGTGTGTGTGACAATAATGATAAACACACACACACACACACACACACACACATATATTTTCACACACACATCGTGTGTCAGTGGCCCGTGATTTAAAAGAATCAGAAAATATGTGGGGAAGGATACATCGTCAAGCTGGAATAAACATAGTAAGCATAAGTATTTCCAGCTGCATTTAGATACTTATCTAGGCTCCCTCGTGCCAGATACCTGTGTTCACAAAGTGTGTGACACTGTGAAATCGTTCCACCGTGAGTGGTGTCACTAACGCGTTCCATCGCAAACCGGAGGCAAAGTGAAACGCGCGGAATGAAAAACACGTGATCCCCTCTGATCGTGGGATTCTCTTTGCCACGCCTCCACGGAGCGTTGACCTGATACTTCGACACTTCTTATCTTGGACCAAGTCAAATAAAATTCTCTCTCTCTCTCTCTCTCTCTCTCTCTCCGCGTGCCAGGTTGAGATTTTCGTTCACAAAGAGAGAGAGAGGGGGGGGATTACTGAATTAATTTGAAAAAAAAAATGTTTTGTGAGTGTATTAGAATACTAGTGAGTGAGACAATTTTTTTTCTTTTCTTTTCTTTCCCACCCACCACTCAAAAAGGAAAGAAAAGGGAATTAAAAGAAATCATTATATCAAAACGGCGTGTACACAATAGATCATGAATACATGAATAATAACTGACATTAATTTTACAACACGACATGGCTAAGAGAGAATGACGGAAGAGAGAATCAAAGAAGGAGATAATGAGAGAGGGGAGGGGGAGATAGGGGTGAGAAGACTCCGTAAGAATGACGATGACTATTGTACATTGATAAAATCATTGCCTGAAATGGACACCGTTCGCATTCACATTGAAATGGTAATATAGTATGTAGTATAGTATTCATGAAGGAATGAACACAACTCAGAGAATGTACATCTTGCTGATTTATTCACTCGTCGCTCAGGTAAAGCTGTCGCATAGTTATGGGAGCAGTTTCGTATGACATAGTTTCGTACAATGTATAACACACATAACAAGACTAACATTGTAACAACTCCAACAACCCCACAAAAATAATGGCAGACCAAGAGTAACAAGAGAATCAACGGACGAGAAAAATAGTAAAGGTGGAGATGGGTCGGGTGGAGGGGGGTGGGGGGAGGAGGTTATCAGAGCCAAATAACAGAGAAGTACGTGAAACGTGCTGCGAGAACCCGATATAAAGACTGAGGGAGAGGTCAGACATACCTGATAATACATGTTACTATATAGAGAGGGGAAGTCGTAGAAATTCATAATACATGTTATACAACGAAGAGAGAGAGAGAGAGAATACAATGCATGAAAATTTATACAGGTTCAGATAATGATCGAGTAATACAATTTGATTTAAAAAAACATGCATGTCACAGATTTAAAGAAGCAGCTCCCACAAAATTCATAATACATGTTATATAATGAATAACAAATGTGTGTGCGAAAGAGAGACAGAGAGGGGGGGAGAGACACAGAGAGAGACAGAGAGAGATAGATTGTTTACTTATGAGGCACTGGCCCCTCAGAAGGAGGTGTACATAAGCATACCGGAAACGTATTCCAATTATTATGTTACGAATGCACATCGTCTTTTAAACACTTTGATGAGAAAAAAAGCCAGCTGCTTTACAATACTGTCAATTGTTGATGACAACAATACAATCAGTCCAAAAAGGATGAGTCTTTCGTGTACTTGTGTGGTATAAACTTCTCTCCAATATTACTAAGTCAAGGACGAGAAATACAACATGAATTTCGTCTTCTATTGAAGATCAACACTTTGCAAATGTCGAGCATATGTCTGTCGATGGCGATTACAATGAACGTATATATCAAAAATACCAAACCTAGATGTTTATCAGCATGCATACATGTATAAGTTTGCAAACACTGGATATGACTAAATATTTTATAGAGTCAAATATTTTATTGTTTTGTACATGACAATCTGGTTTGTCACGTCTCTATCGATTTTCATATTGGAAAAAAAACCGCGCCAATCAGTTCTAGATTGTTTCCGGATTCATTTTTCACCAGATTTGTGCAGGTTGGTGCAAACATAAGGGACCCGTTAGTGACGGTAATGGGGACACAGTGGCAGAATCGGAAAAAATGTCAGACTTCTGATCCAGTGTTCACCAGGGAACAGGGTTCAAGGCCCCACTTCGGCAAAGTGTTGTGCCCTTGAAAAAGACACTTTATTCCGAATTTCCTCACTCCACCAAGGTGTGGATGGATACCTGTCGGTTGGGGAAGGTGAAAAGAGCGGAAAGGAGCGCTTTGGCTGACACATGACGCGGGAGCATCCAGCAAGTTCTGAACTTTCACAGATGTGGTACAGAGTGTACACGTTCAACGGCGTACCTAAACATTTCTCTGAGTTAGCAGAAAAAGAAACAACTAACCTGTGTATTGTTCCGACGTTCCCCTCGGGTGAATACCACCTGCTGGAGTGAACAGAATTTTACACTGCTATATCCCTGCAGTGGCGCCTCCTCTTTTTTTCACCTTGTGTAGTCGGGTCGGCAGAGTGGGCTATCACCCGTTCCGAAGTCTCCAGGTATGGGAACATGCACAGCTGTTGTGTGACCGACAGCAATTTTCAGTCCACCTCAATTAACAATTTTTTTTTCTTTTGACTCATTCAAATGCTCGTAAAAAATATCAAAGCACATATCAATTGTTATGTAAAAAGAAAACATTGAGGTAAGATGAAATTACATTTCAAGATACGAAAGAAACAATAAATGAAAAACCTGTACACCCTTCTTTGACGGTTACGTGCATTTCAATCACAATATAAAAGGAAGATATTCAGTAACATAGTTATAAATTTTTATGTCAGAAATTGAATAGAAATAAGCCAAGAACTGCACACCCTTCCCTTACCTACTATACAGACTTTAATCTTCATATGAAAGAAAAAAAGGACCACTGTACCTTATAAAACATGAAATAACAGTTTAAAAAAATCTAAAACCCAACAAATATTTCAATTATGCTTAAAACCCTTACCCCTCCGTAGCCAAACGAAACTCCACGTGTCCATGCATAACTTATAGGTGCATACACACACACACACACACACACACACACACACACACTGTCACCCTTGTCCGCTTATTATTATTTGAGCGTATAATTTATCAAAGCAGCTGGGTGGAAGATACCTAACACTACTCTGACACCTCCGTAACCATAACGCACTTACGATGGTCATTAAGAATGACATCTAAAATATAATCTTACCATATTATCACTGGAGAAAATGTATATAATATAGTAACCATAACGCATTTCCGATGGCCATTAAGAATGACATCTAAAATAAAAATTATAATCTTACCATCATTATCACTGGAGAAAATGTATATAATATAGGATTCACAGCGACACGGCCTATCCACTGAGAGCTGGTCGCTCTTCCACTTGAGATTTGAATGTGTCGCACACTGATTGGGTCGCTGTTTTGTCCTGATTGAATGCAGCGCGACAGGACTGGGTAAACACTCTCTTCAGTCTCCGCTTTGCTCGACATACAGTTACCATGCCCGAAGTCTGTTGCATACTGGAGCGGTGGGTGGTGGCTGTGGTTGGCTTTGCTTTTTGTTGTTGGCCATGTCGCCTTGGTCTCTGCTGTGCACACTTTGGCCCAGTGGTTCAGTTTTCCACATGAGCTGCATTCTGTACCAAGTGCTGGGCAATTTCGGGGATTCTGCTTTCCTCCGCAGGTCCTGTATGTGCATGTGGGTAGAGTCAGGAGAGCGGCAACCAATGCTGATTGGGGCACCATGTTGTATAGATCCCTCAGATGTGCTGCCGCGGCTTCAAACTGTCTGCCTAGTTTGAGGGCATTTGCCAACGTGTACCGTTTGACATAGAATAGAAAACCTTTCCTACCTCGTCATCTGGTGTTCCAGCAAAGATAAGTTCGAGGATCCGTTCACGAAGTTATACATCGGTGAAATCTTGGAGTGACAGGTTGTGCTTGGTTGACCAAGTCGTCAACGGATTGGTCTTTATTCTGTCTGAGTCCAGTCAGTCGTAACCGACAGATTCCCAAGTCATCAGCATGCTCCAGCCGTTCTCTGAACGTTTTGTAGGGTGGTTTCAGAGTTGTGTCTTCCTCATCCTTTAGAGTCCACAAGTTGCACCACTGGAGATCCTTCTCGCCTACCAACAGAATGATGTGGATCACTTTGTCTCCTATCTAAATTCTTTTTCTTTTAATCTATAGTATGATTTTATGCGCTGCTCGAATATCCGAAACACGTTGGCCAGATTGTCTGCTGACCAGTTCTTTTTTGATGCCACTGTGTGGTTCCTTTCGTTCAGGATGTCCGTAGGACTGCAGATCGCCAGCCAGCAATTATCCCTTTTGTTTATGATAGTACCGTTCAGTTTAATCATACATTCGCTTCCTAATTTATGTTTTCACCTGTATGGCACCGATATTCTTACCTTTATATGCACGAGTCCTCACGATTGCTTTCAGAATAAACACAATCAAAAAATAAGAAAATTCAACACTTCCAGTTCAGTTCCATCAAGTTTCCATTTTTTCCATATCTAGTTTAAAAAAACAACAACAACAACAAAAACACTTCCTTTTCTAAACAGAAACACGAGAATAACAGCAGAAGCAGATCTGGAAGCAGATGAACAACATGAACGGCATTTACTATTTCCATTGTTATTTTGTGAATTCATGGAAAGCGTGAACTGCTGAGCATAATGTTCCAATAATATTTGACAACAAATTGATTTCAAAATCATAACTGGTATACATCTCTTCATTTTCCTTTTCAAAAGATAACACAAGAGGAAGATGATACAATTCAGATATTTCCATTACATTAAGAACTGATCATTTAACCATCCGCCGTGGCGAAGTGGTTAGCGTCGCGGACTGACAGCTGGGAGAACGCGGGTTCGAATCCCAGCGGAGGTGGGTTTTTCGGCCCGCGGCCGGCTCCTACCCAGAGTTGAGTGTGCTATGGGCTTAAATGAGGAGACTGGGATCACACCGTCGAGTGTCACACACTTCACGGATGCGACTTTGGGCGTGTTGCTCTGATTACCTGACCAACACTGCAAGTGTCTGTATCTCTCGGGCCTGGTTGACGCCGGGATATCATTATGAAAGGAAGCGTAGAGTACAGCCTTGTAGCGAAGTCCCAAACCAAAATGAACATCCGTTGCAACATCGTCATCATCATCGTCAGCCTCCTCTTACTTCGTCATTACCAATGTAAACAAAAATGCCCCAAAGTCTGTGGCCTTTCATGCCCTGCTGTCATGGTGACCTCAGTTTCGATACCCCTCCACTTCGGTGCTTGGGGTGAGTCCTGTCAATCTTCGATGTCTGCAGATTCGTGGGGTGCTGTTGTTGAAGGGACGTGGCAGCGGTCTCCACTATGGGAGGGACCCTCACTCAGTCTGGCTCCGCGACTAAGCCATTATTGTCGTCAGTTGGGGACTTAGTAGGTGGTGTTCTGTGTACGTTAAATCAGAACAAGCACCACTGAACATCACCGAAGTGACTCATCAGCAGTGCAGGGTCTCCTCTGGTGTGTGGCCTCCTCGCGACCTAACATGGATGATTCCCTGCGGACTGCCGACTCTGGGAGTGTGACAGACGAACCCGGGTGTTGCTGTGTTTGGGGGACTCGGAATGAGCGGCGTGAGAGCAATGCCACTGAAATGGAGCAGATGACGGGGCAGCAAAAAGAAAAAAAAAAGAACTGATACTTTAAACCAAAATCGAAGAAAGCTGTCAAAAAAACCCCATAAAAACTGCTTCTTACGTCTGAAAAAAAAATGTTAATCGACCTCCAAGATTACCATTACAGATACCATTTAAAATACACAATCCTAATACAATGCACATAACATTTTATTTTCCATACGAGCTAAATATTTTGTCTTGAGAAAGTCTTTCAGTTTTACTGTTGACGTTTTTATCATGGGTTGATTATAAATCCAAGTTCATGCAGCAGTAGCATCAACAAATCAACTGTTAAACATAACAGCATTAGCTGTGCTTGACTATGTATGTATACATATGTATGTGTACATAACTACATGCATGTATATGAATGTGTATTGTGTGCGCGTGCGTTTATGTAAGTTTGTGCCTGCCTATGTGTGCGTATGTGTTAGGGTAGCTGTTAGATACACATGTATTGTTAAAATGAAATGTACTCAGTGTGTGTGTGTGTGTGTGTGTGTGTGTGTGTGTGTGTGTGTGTGTGTGTGTGGTCATATTTTGGTGTGTGTATGTAACATAGATGTAATGTTTTATGTTAACAAAGTGTTTTTGTAAAGCACCTAGAGCAGATTTCTGGATAGTGTGCTATATAAGTATCTATTATTATTAACTGAAAAGAGGGTAATGAAAAAGACAGTTTTCTTGTCCTCCCTGCGTGTGGCCGACAATTGTGTTTATTCTATTTCATTTATCTTTTTTATTCTTTCTTTTTCTTTTTCTCCCTTCACTATATGAAGAGGCAATGGGGCGCCGCATTGAATAACTGTTCACCATATTCAGTCCAAAGTCTGTTAGTTGTGCGTCTAAGCCTGTTTTAGTTTCAAGAAGTCACAGCGTGCGGACTGGTCCACATACGCTACACAACAACCGCCGTGAAAATACACACACACACACACACACACACACACATATATATATATATATATACACACACACACACATATATATATATATATCTATCTATATATATATATATATATATATCAATACACCGTGAAGGGAAAGAAACGTAAACGGCAATGATTTAAATAAAAGCAAAAACGAGAATGGGCCGCGCTCAGCGAAGCCGTTCGCACCCAAACATGTGCACACACCGCAACAAGAGTGCAAATTCACACACACACACACACACACACACACACAGAGAGAGAGAGAGAAACAGAGACAGAGACATACACACAGAGACACACACACAGACTCACTCACACACACACACACACACACACACACACACACAGATGTCATATGTTTTGTGCGGTTAAAAAATGCATTTATAAGATTTGCCTTTGCTTCAGAGTTATCTGTCTTGCCAACCATTTCCCTCCCTCGGCAGTTCATTGAAGTGTTCGTGTGTTTTTAGCGATAATACTGGATCTTGTTAAGTGGCCATACCAACGCAGTACTCATTTCATAACCAATGTCAGCAGATCTTCAATGGTATAAATGCGCTGCTTGATAGTATGTGCGCTCATTCATTGCTGATATAATCAGTGTATCTGATGTTTAGCATATTACGATGACACCCCATTTCCAAATCCGTTGGAAAGATCCTTCAAATAATATCTGACTTCTGTTTGCCATTCTCAGAGCGACGGGACACTGTGTCTGGAGCAGTGAAGTACAGCTCCATGTCCTCTGTGTGTGTGTGTGTGTGTGTGTGTGTGTGTGTGTGTGTGTGTGTGTGGTAAACTTTAACAGTCTCATTTTCTCTGAAAATACTTAATCAGTTGATAACAAATTCGGCTGAAAAATAGAAGAAAAAAAGATACGTTTTTCACACATTCTAATCATAATGAGAATGCACTTCTTCTGGGAAGGGCTTAAAAATGTTTTGATATTTTCACACATAAATTACTGTTACATTTTTCATTCTTATTCACAAAACTTAGCACTGTGTGACATACTGACTCGACATAGTGACATGTCGTTTATTTTAGTTTAGTTTATTTTGTATTGAAATAGCAACTTCTTTTGCTTAGTATGGAAGTTACATTGACACACGCGTATTTCTCAAATGCACCCTGGAATGCTTGCAATTAGGGGCGTTAGTCAAAATAGTCAGGGTGTTTAATTTCTCAGAACAGATCTCACTCATCTAAAAACATTACATTTTAGACATGACTCTTGGCATAGAAAGGCTTTTGTGTTTTAGTCAGTGTGAAGATCTTACACTATCTGCATTCGTCCAAGCAGTCAATTTCGGTAAATAACAGATCATACAATATTCAATTTAAACACTCAGTTACACATGCGATAGTGTTCCTCAACTTCCTGATAGCTTTAGAAAGTTTGACGGATAAATAAACTGTAAATGGAGCGTTTAGCCTTGACCAAAATCCCCACTAAAATATGTTTTGAAACAAAGAATGGACTGTTTAAAAGCTTCAAAGCTTACTTTGTCCGAATCTTACTACTACTACAACTACAACAACTACTACTATATGGGATAAAGATTGCAACTTTTCGCCATTAAGCACACAATCGATAATTCGCGATATCATTTAATCCTTTCACCGCCAAGCTCGCATTTATGCACAGGCGTGGTAGAGGACCCATGTCAATGAAAGGTGACCATTCATTGGTCTGTTATCCATGAACCTACTGCTCTTAACGTTCGGTGGTAGGATAGGCCATATTTTCTATACATCGTAGGGGGAATCCCCAGGTGTTCTTAGCCACGGTCTTTTCTGTGTTTATACCACAAGGGAATTTTGTACTCTAAATTAACTGGCGGTGAAAGGGTTAACTGAAAGGAGACGAAGGAGGTCGGTAAATTTTATTTAGAGAAATATTTGTGCATGGGAGTCACTTACTGCATTTGATGTTTCTGCTCGATGAACAACAGTGAACTAATCTCATTCCAAAACGGACTTACAGTCACTCTCAAGTCACACCACGCATGTGCGTAAAAAACATACGTACATACATACATACATATACATACATACATACATACATATATCTATCTATCTATATATATACATATATATATATATATATATATTATATCCAGGATAATCTCCCTTTTATTTCTTCCGGTTTCGAAATTAACTCAAAGATTGGAGAGATAAATTCGTAGTTTTTGAAAATAAGCGTGTATGTTCACGGGTTCCGTTTCAGTTTCAGTTTCACTTTCTCAAGGAGGCGTCACTGCGTTCGGACAAATCCATACACGCTACACCACATCTGTTGAGCAGATGCCTGACCAGCAGCATAACCCAACGCGCTTAGACAGGCCTTGAGTGCATGCTTACATATTTGTGTACCTATGAAAGGGGATTTCATTTTACGTAATTTCGCCAGAGGACAACACTCTCGTTGCCATGGGTTCTTTTTCAGTGCGCCAAGTGCGTGCTGCACACGGGACCTCGGTTTATCGTCTCATCCGAAAGACTAGACGCTCAGTTTGATTTTCCAGTCAAACTTAGGAGAAAGGGCGAGAGCGGGAATCGAACCCACACCCTCACGGACTCTCTGTACTGGCAGCTGAGCGTCTTAACCATTCTGCCACCTTCCTCCACCTTCACGGGTTCCGACAATGAGGATTGATTATGGGGGTATTCATGCTAGTGTTAGTGCTATAATACGCTTGATTAGACTTTTATGTCAGTCACTGCCTTTCGTAAGTAGACTGTTACATGATTAGTAATGGTTGACATCGTCAGACACATAGAGGAGCGGAGGGGAAGAAATGTCGATATTGCCACGGATTCGTTTCTTTGGTATCGCATAACAAGAACGCAGTACAGTGCTTTGGAATTAAATTATCACAGTTTGTGGATGAAAAAAAAAGACCTACATCAGAACTCAATGATACATACCTGTGCAGAGTGATTTATGTGAGCGCCCAAACAATGACTTGTCGAGTTATCTGAACATGACTCAGTCACACTTCGAGAATTTCGTCAGTCATGCAAAACAAATCTATGACATTACTCAGATGATATGTATTTAGAAAGTAAGCCAAATTGTATTGATTTGCGATAAACTACTTCGCTCTTACATTTGAGCAATGTTGGTTTAGATAATAAGATAATATATTGTGCTTTTCCAGGCATGTTCAGGGTGCCAAACACTTAACTTTCTTTTTCTTACACAAGTGAGTCAAAATGGAAATCATTCCACAGCAAAGTCAACATCCCTTTTCATAAGCAAAACAACCTTAAAAAATCAGAATTATGCAACTGTAAATAAAAGTCCACCTCCCCTCCACTATCCTTCTTCTCCAACCCGAACCGCGCTACAGCCCCCCACCCAACACCCAGAAACACCCACACACACCCACACAGGCACACACAAGCAAGCAATCGCACACACCCAAACAACAAAATTATTCCCCCAACAACTGAACCAACACAGGAATAAAACTATCCCTGGTTCCAATAGTTCCAAGTCATGTATTGTGTCCCACACATGTACACACACACACACACACACACAGATATGTGTATATATATATATATATATATATATATGGGGGGTTGATATATATATATATATATATATATATATATATATATATATATATGGTTGGGAGTGCACATATACACAAAAGGTATATCTACATTAAGAAATACAGATACATGTATAATCTATAAATCTCTCTAGCTAGATAGATAGATAGATAGATTGTGTATATAAGGAGGGAGAGATAGATACATAGGTAGAATTAGTGTGTGTCGGATTATACAATCAGTGTGTGTGTTGGATTAAGTGCATGGCCTAGAGGTAACGCGTCCGCCCAGGAAGCGAGAGAATCTGAGCGCACTGGTTCGAATCACGGCTCAGCCACCAATATTTCCTCCCCCTCCACTAGACCTTGAGTGGTGGTCTGGACGCTAGTCATTCGGATGAGACGATAAGCCGAGGTCCCGTGTGCAGCATGCACTTAGCGCACGTAAAAGAACCCACGGTAACAAAAGGGTTTGTTCCTGGCAAAATTCTGTAGAAAAATCCACTTCGATAGGAAAAACAAATAAAATTGCACACAGGAAAAAATGCAAAAAGTGGGTGGCGCTGTAGTGTAGCGACGCGCTATCCCTGGGGAGAGCAGCCCGAATTTCACATAGAGAAATCTATTGTGATAAAAAGAAATACAAATGCAAATGCAAATATTACAAGGGAGTCTTGAAGACCTTGCATCTCTTGTTCTTAATGTTAGTCAAGTTCCAAAGACTACATTCACAAACATGCTGTACACACATATTGAACTGCATAATTGTGGATTCCCAAGATTAGTATGTACTGTAATCATCTGTTGTGAGAAATATTGTTTGCACCCTTGTGGAAACAGGTGATACTTTATGGTGTTTGTTATTTCGCATATGCACACGTATGTAACACACACACAACAAGAAAAAACTGAAATCACTTGTAAATGACACTTCAGATACATTACAGAAAAAACGTATAAGATCCAATATGCACAATCGAAAACTGAAGTTCACTATTTCTCCATATTTTTTTACGTATGGGGTGCAGGGAAAGGGTAAAAAAAAAACACCAAAACTTTTGAATCCTAAGATTTCATTCTTATATTTCGATTTTATTTTGGTATCTTTGGCATTATTCAAATATTTAATGCAATTTTATAAACGAGGTTGAATTGGATCGTTTAAGTGTTCATCTTAGTCAATATTTCATCACGTAATAAACAAGAAAAGTTTATTTTAGACATGTTGACATCCCAACCATTTATCTATGACTCACCGTCAATGCATGAGAGACAGCCAAGCTTGATGATTCTGTTTGTGTGTGTTGCGATGCTGACAACGTGATGGTACATAAAGGTGGTGATTTTACCCACGTGATCGTAACATATCACCTGCCTGTACACAAATAGTTCATGTGTTGTGCTTGGTTTTGTCCTCACATTGTCAAATCCCGTCTAATGTTCCGACTGTTTGAAATATGAGCAACCTTTTTTTTTTTTTCTTTTTTTTTTTACTCTAGTAACAAAATCAGCTCTGCTAAATATTTAGTTCTGCAATGCGACGAGACTTCCTTCCCTCCATTGTGTGATACGATAGACCATTCAATCCTTATTTCCCGTCTTCATTTTACATTTGGTATCAACGGTACTGTTCTAAACTGGTTCAAATCTTATCTCACTGATCGATTCCAGTCTGTCATTGTTGATCATTTCCAATCTGAACCCGTTAAAATCGAACATGGAGTCCCACAGGGATCTGTTTTAGGCCCAGTGCTCTTCACACTGTACGCTGCTCCTCTCGCTGAAATTATCAACCGCCATAATATCAGTCATCATTCTTATGCTGATGACACTCAACTCCAGAAGAGTGATACCCCTGAAAAATTGTTGTCGCTCTTGCAAGAAACATCCAACTGCTTCCTGGACATTCAAAACTGGATGACTCGAAATAAGTTACAATTGAACGCGGACAAAACTGAAGCAATGATCATAGGAACTAAACAAAAACTGTCCTCCATCACAATTGACACAATCAAACTTGGCAGTACATCCATCCCTCTTTCCACGTCAGTCAGGAACCTCGGTGTTGTCCTTGACAATACACTGTCCATGCAAAAATTTATCAGTCAGACATGTCAGTCCTGCTACTGTCAACTGCGACGCATCAGTGCCGTCCGGAAATATCTGTACACTGACGCAACATCTAGACTTGTCGTTTCTCTCATTCTCTCTCGCCTTGACTACTGTAACTCTCTATTGTCTGGTATGCCTGCTTCATCCATTCAGTCCCTTCAGCGCATACAAAACTCTGCTGCCCGACTCGTCCTCAGAAAGAAAAGATCTGAGCACATCACTCCTCTTTTGCAACATCTCCACTGGCTCCCGGTCTCACACCGAATAAAGTACAAGATCAGCACTCTCTGTTATAGATGCATTCACAAAACTGCCCCTTCCTATCTCTGCGGCTGCCTTCACCTCTACACTCCATCTCGCTCACTACGATCGGCCTCGGATCCACTCTGTTTACGCATACCCAGATTCAAACACTCGACTGTTGGCCGCCGTTCTTTCTCTGTTTCTGGACCTTGCGATTGGAATGAACTTCCTTTTTCGCTTCGTCAAGTCTCCACACTCAGCTCTTTCAAGTCTGGCCTTAAAACCCACCTCTTCCCAAAATAGCCTCCCTTGCCTGCCCTTCCTTGTCTTTAATTTCTACAGTATTAGAGTTATGCATGCGTGTGAATGACTGGTGCGAAAGCGCTTTGATTTGTCTCTGCACAAGATCCAGCGCTAAATAAATACCATTATTATTATTATTATTATCATTATTATTAGATACTCGGTTACTTCCCTTGGATCAATGAAGAAAGAGGAAGGGGGGGGGGCAGAGGTGGGACGCAGTGAGGGGTGTGGGGTGGAAACA
The DNA here is from genome assembly GCF_041734735.1 of Babylonia areolata. Taxonomy (NCBI): domain Eukaryota; kingdom Metazoa; phylum Mollusca; class Gastropoda; order Neogastropoda; family Buccinidae; genus Babylonia; species Babylonia areolata. Next base: position 48,585,362 of record NC_134880.1, on the reverse strand, counting down.
TTACGACTCTGACCCTCATCAACAACGACAACAAGCTGGACATTACAATGTGCAGCTGGACATCCAGCCAGAATTACACAATTCTCACGTCCAGTCCTACAATCTGTGAACAAGTGTTCTGTGTCAGGTTTCTCCAACAGAAGGTTGGGACAGGTAAACCGTATCGCCGACTTCACAGCACAAAGCGACCAGGTATTCATTAAACATATATATATATTTTTTTCAAAGGCTGCTGCAACAACAACAACACACACACACACACACACACACACACACACATATATATATATATATATATATATATATATATACACACACACCACAAACACACACACACACACACACACACATATATATATATATATATATATATATATATATATATATATATATAGTCGTTATCTAACATTCTGTCCGTACAACGAAGAAAAAGGGAATAAGAGAGAGAGAGAGATTGAGTGAATTTTATTTTCTGAGGGTTATAGAGTAAGCAAGACAATGCTTGAGAGAGAAAGAGAGAGGCCTACAGAGAGAGAAAGAGAGAGAGAGAGAGTCAGAAGGAAAAAGAGGCAAAAAAAGAGAAAAGGAGACAGAGAAAAGGAGACAGATAATGAGAACGTGCGAGAAAGAACAAATACGATTCAGTTTTAGAAGGGAAGACGAATACACACATATCTTTCTACATCCACTCCTCAATGCAGATAAAATCGAAATTTAAAAAAAAGTATAAAAATATGAAAATGCAGACAGGCCGTACGAATGCACTTACATGCATACATATATACCCATTCATTCGAACACTGTATAATCATTGCCAGCCAGCCACACGGACATCCATTCACCCATCCATTCTTGTTTTGATTTTGTGGATGATTTTATTCTCTGTCTACATTTTACACCTACTCATCTTGTCAGTTATTATAATATAACGTCACTATTAAATGTTTTAAACGTAGCCGAACAGATTAAAAGCAACATGGATTTCACGAAGTCCCCCACCCCACCCCCCATATCTATAAGAAAAAGTTAAACACTGTATGTAAACTCATATTCGGGAGACTGACTGTATTCATTAAACGATGACAAAATCCAGTCCATTTGTATTTATAGTGATTATCATTTGCCTGGATGTGATGCCCGAAGAATACACATCAAAATATTCTGGTTTTTACTGCCCACCTCTCTCAAAAATGTGGCATTCTATGCAAACCCACAACCCAAAAAGAATAGAAAAAACATCATAATCAGTTTTACCACAGTACAGAAGAGAAAAAGTACAAAGGGTTAGAAAATTATTAATCGTTTTTATAGATGATCTCAATGACAAAATGATATCAATACATTAAATCATGTCGTAAAGCAGAATATGCAGGGGATAAAAACAGGATTAAGCAAGACAACAATGGTAATGTTTACCATTACGTTTTGGGGTATGATATAACTCTGGTTATGGTTAGTACAGACAAAAGATACTGAGTAAAGACAAAACACAATCATCATTATCACCATTTCCACTGACATTGACAATGGCACAACGGACAGAAAAACACAATGTAAACAAGCTATTCACTGACTACAATGCCTATGATGATAATCTTTGAATTGATCATCGATGATTTGCGGAAAACATTAAAACACAATTTTTAAACATGAAAAGTCCAAACGACACGCAACTCAGCGGTAAAACAGTATCGTTGTCAGACTGGCATTTCAAACAATATCTGACTTCTGTTTGCCTATTCTCAGAGCGACGGGACACTGTGTCTGGAGCAGTGAAGTACAGCTCCATGTCCTCAATGGTCTGGGGAAGCTCTCTGCCACAGGTCTCTGGCAGCTTCCACATACAGACAGGCTGCAGAAGACAGAGCACTCCAAAGATGGTGCCTGGTACCCAGGGAAAGTGTCGACTCTGGAGAAAAAAAACGAAGGGTATTTTGGCAGATTCGAAACGAGCACTTTCCCATCGAGAATAAGTAGACATAAATTCAGCGTTTAAGCACCTTTATACCAATGACTTTCATAAATTGATATATAAACGTATGTTGTTGTGTTTTTTTTGCGTCACAAATCAATAACGTTATTCACGGTGATAGCAGTCGTTTAAATCATGTTTTGGTATATCTCGATTATTTAAGAATGTTTTTAAGGTCCGCGGTAGAGGAGATGTTGCCAACGCCTCAAGCACACTGCGCAACATGATGTGCGTGTTCGACAGGCTGACAGAAAGTACACTGGGGTCCATTCAATTTCTCTTTCATGTTCATTCTAGTTAATTCAGCGTTCATTTTAAAATATTCAAATGCAGTAAACACGTCGATGGTGTTGTTTATGCCACTGTCTGTGTTCTGCCCAGAATATGTATTCCTTTTCTTTTAAATGCACACAAGAAAAATGAGGTCAGGCCGTCTTCAAACCAAACCATAACTTGTGATTTTTTGGAATTGGATGCTCAACGAAATAAAGCGTTGATGATCCTGAAATACAGCTTAGTCCGGAAGACCTACAACCTATCATTGGCATGAGTGAAATTTTTTTCCCCACAGTGTTCAATCCAAATCTGAATTTTGGCAAAGTATTTCCAGATGAAATGACATGCAGACAAAGTGTTTCCAGAGAAAATGACAATGTTAAAGTTTACCACACACACACACACACACACACACACACACACACACACACACACACACACGCACACGCACACACACTCACACACATAGACAACCGAACACCAGGCTATTACATAGACTCATATCATTTACACAAGTGAGTCAAAAAGAAGAAGAATTAAAATGATGGTAAATATGTAAATGGTTACGGTATATATTCTGAAAATGTAATCTGATTCCCGTTGCCATGATATTCGGATTTCAATTTTTTTCAATGTCAGTATGATTATTATCAAACTGTGCTTTACGCACCTCCCAAATGGGGCATGGACTTTCTGTGTTTGTGTGTGTCTATATAACCAGAATGAATTTCAGACTTTTCAAAAAGTTTGACACAAACGTGCCCATGGGTCTTAAGTAAGATGTGTTTTAGCTTCTTTTTTTTTTTTTTTTTTTTTTGGACGTTGTTTTCATATGTAATGCCTACTTCCTCTGATGTTAAGCTTCTCAATACGTATTAAGGACATTCGATGTTCAGGTATTCATCTAAAGGTAATTCTCCTATTTCTTTATATGCAGAGAGAAAGGTGGCAGAATGGTTAAGACGTTCATCTGTCGATATAGAGAGTCTGTGAGGGTGTAGGTTCGAACCCACCTCTCGCCCTTCCTCTCAAGGTTAACTTACTCAGTACGGCCAGTCATCTCTTCTCCTCTACACAGACCCCTCGGATGTCCAGTGGGTGTCTGAATGACCCAACCTATAGCTTCCGTCGTCAGAATTGTGGTATTCTTTGTCAACATTCACGTCTTCAGTATAAGAGCCTTCCGCTTGCAATATTTTGATGATGGTAATTGGGGTGAAACGCTGTTAACGTCGTCTCTTTCGCCGTTCGTATGGAAAGAGTTAGCTGGAAAATCCAACTGAGCGTCTAGCCAATCGAATGAGACTGCAAGGCAGATGCTGACCAGCAGCATAACCCAACACGCTTAGTCAGGCGTTGAGTGCATGCTTATATATTTGTGTATCTATCACAATGGATTTCTTCTACAGAATTTTGCCAGAGGCCAACACTCTCGTTGTCATGGGTTCTTCTTCGATGCACAAAGTTCGTGCTGCACACGAGAACTCGGTTTATCGTCTCACTCGATTGGCTAGACGATCAGTTTGATTGTCCAGTTAACCTTGGGAGGAAGGGCGAGAGCGGGATTCGAATCCACACCCTCACAGACTCTAACATTAGAGGTGGTGTAGCGTATATGGAATTGTACGAACGCAGTGACATCTCCTTGAGGGACTGAAACTAAAAGCTGAACTTTGTATGTTCCGAGGGTCAAAGCGTGGAAAGGTACACCAAGGGCAAGTCTATTTGCTTTACAGTGTGTGTGTGTGTGTGTGTGTGTGTGTGTGTGTGTGTGTGTGTGTGTGTGTCTGTCTGTCTGTCTGTCTGTCTGTCTGTTCATATCTTTAAAACTTGTAATCAAATTTCACAAAAATTTCGCTGAAGTAAAGCTTCTTTAGGCTGGAATACGTCAGCCTGAAGAAGCTGTACTCCAGCGAAAAATTACAGCTTGCAACTAACATTCTTTTCCTGTTTCACGAACGAATTCATGTGTTCACCACATATTTGTTCATCCTGGAGTGTGCGTTTCGCTGTGTCTTACCAAGGTTCTGGAGTAAGGGGCGATCATACCACCCACTCTGCCTGCCGTGGTCGTCACTCCCAGACCTGTGTTCCTGAACATAGGGAAGTGGTCCAGTTGCCAAATGATTTTTTGCATGACCTAACACGATTGGTCTAATAACAGAATTTGGCGGTGTTTTAGCATTCAGTGCCGATAAATCACATATCCAACTGAAGCCACCCTCTCAACACTGTTGAGAGTTTTGAGAAATCAGACATGGCTGCCATGATGGTGGTCTGAACTAAAACTCGTGGTATTTAACAATATTTTCTAATACAGAACAGCATTTTTCTGAAAGACTGCCCAGGAAATTTTATTAGGAAGTGAAGTTGTCTGTAAGCAAAACTTTTGTTTTTCATTATATGCGTGCATGTTTATATTTCAAAGATGGTCGAGAGAGAACAAATAAAAAGCACATGTTCAGTTTTGTGACAAACCAGCATTAAATACTTCCGACCTTATTCTGGGATACATAGAATGTATTTCAGATTATTTTCATACATCGATTATATGATTAGAGCATAAAAATGGCTGTGAACATTTAGGAAATGGATGGCTGTGGCGGTAGGGGTAGGGGCTGATGTGCTTTTCAGACAGACTAGAATGGTACATATGGCACTACTGACAATGAACACAATTTTTTAGTTCCATTATCACAAGTGATAAACAACATAAAAAAGCATTTGAGTACCACATAAATTGCATTTTTTTGTGTTAAATGAGGTCAGCGTCGGCCCAGTCGAGGAACACACACACACACACACACACACACACACACACACACACACACACACACACACACACACATGGATAGACAAAGAAAGACACAGAATGAAAGATTACCTCAGAGTGGTGGGAAACTGTTCGGGAATGTAGAGAAAGAGTAAACGAAAGGTAGCAGTGATGGCGAACTTGCCCAGAAGGGACAGGGCCACCGCTGCAATTGAGGACGCTTGCGTGTCACCTGTAAGCAATCAATCATTCAATCAACTGAGCAGCCAGCCAACGTACCAGCCAACCAGCTCATTCAACTAATTCAAACAATCAGCAATCAATGGGGCAGTCAGTCACCTATCCAGCAAACCAGCTAGCGAACAGAACCACCAATCAGTTTAATAAATTAATCAACAGATCAATCAATCAATCAATTAACAATCAACCAATCAAGCAAGCAAGCTAACTATCTGACCAGCACACCAGCTCTATTAACCAATTCAACCAACCAATCAGTCAACTTACACATCCATTGATAAGTCAATCAATTACTGGGTGGGTGGATGAGTCGAAAAGTTGGTTGAAAAGTCAGTCAGCCAGTGTCAATCAGTCAATCAGTCAGGCTGTCGACACACAGCGCGACGCAGCATGATGCAGACAAACATTATCGCAACATGAAAGAACGAAACTTGAACACCTCAGTATCAGTATCAGTAGCTCAAGGAGGCGTCAATGCGTTCGGTCAAATCCATATACGCTACACCACATCTGCCAAGCCGATGTCTGACCAGCAGCGTAACCCAAAGCGCTTAGTCAGGCTTTGAGAAAAAAAATTATAATAATAATAAAATAAAATAAAATAACAAAAATAAAAGAAATAATAATAATAAAAAAATAAAAATAATAGATAAATAAATAAAAATACTACTACTAATAATAATATTTATAAGGCGCAAAAAAATGAACACACCACAAAAGACCAATCAAAACAACACCTCAACTGGATGTAAGACGGTAAGTCACAAGTCCTATCTGTGTGTATCTGACAACAGTCACCTGCGAAAGATGACAAGGCGACGGAGGTCAGCAGTGACAGTCCTGCCAGCACGTGAAACATGGCGAGGATTCTCTTGCGACCAAATCTGAAAACGATTCAGTGAATTATTCATCAAGCACAAACACATTCTAATATCACATGTGAAGAGACTTTTGCTAAATGTATTAATGCTCCAAAAACATAAAAATCATCATCAAGAAAAGATCAAAAGCTTGTAAAATGTACAGAGACAAAGATAGAAACAACGAAGATAAGAAAAAACGGAAGGTATCAAGAAATGAAGAATAGGCTAAACAGCCAAAGAAACAGACCTTTACTGGCATTATTCAACAAACAACGACATCACACAACACTATGTCACATCACCTCACACAGTACACAAACCTTTCCGCCAAAAAAAATGCGATGACATTGGACGGTATTTCGATCAGACCGCTGAGACCAAAGCCAAGGTACATGTCGTCAGTAAGGGTCACTGACGTCATAGACAGCCCGTAGAACGTCATAGTATTCACAAGCCTGTCATTGGTATGAACACAAATACTTTGTCAGTGGGACGCTTATTGTGAACTGCTGAACGTACATTAAAAAAAAAAAAACAGTAACAAATACGACGATGAATCCTCTCCATCCGCGTTTGAAAAGGTTGTATTTGATAATTGTTTACCATTAAAAGTGTTTTATTTCAAAGACAACGTGTGTGCAAGACAATGGAAAAGGACAGACAGAATGATATGAGTAATTGTACGTACATACATACAAAAATACATACCCATATAAATGCAAGTACGCGCATCCATCCATCCATCGAAACAACTATGCATACAACTAATGACAAATAGATTGATCAGTAAATATGTATATTGGTAAACAATCTATACATATGTAGTTGCATAGGTATACGGGTACGTAGGTGGGAAAATGGCAAAAAGATGCATGCATGGGAATAGGAAATGCAGACACGTAGGTAAATTGGCAAATGTATGTTGTTGTTTTGTTGCTGTTGTTGTCGGTTTTTTGTTTGTTTGCTTGTTTGTTTTTTGCGGTGATACATCATCCTTTTTTGCAAAAAACAACAACAAAGAAAACAAATGTCGACGACATAAGAGGCAGGTCATTATCATCTCAGTACAAGGAATCCTCACCACGCAAAGCCATTGATCAAAATACTCATGAAGACGTGTTTGTGCCTGAATAAATCAGTGATTCCGTATGTGGGCAGGTCCTCTTTGTCACCAGATGCAGAAGGACTAGCTATGAGTGGCTCGGGATGCCCTCCGGGTACCTCAGATGCTCCGCTCTTCAGGTCGTGTCCTTCATCAGAGGTGTGCTGCCTCAGAATGTTGGTTCTGAAGACGTTGAGCACGTTCACCTGGCTGACTTTGTTCTGAGCTGCCGCCTTCTTCAGTATCCGCTCTGCGTGCTCCACCCTGCCGTTAGCCACCAGCCAGCGGACTGACTCCTCCAGGAAACTGGGGACATGAAAGACTGGATGGTCAATGTACTTTTGTGAACTTGAGTGATAGACAGAAGATAGATAGATACATGTATACATACATACATACATAATATGCAGAGGCTGGATGATCAAGATAGATAGATACATGTATACATACATACATACATAATATGCAGAGGCAGGATGATCACAACTGCTGGACAACGTGGTCTTTGAAACTGAGTATGTCTTCAAATCGGACACAAGTGATTTTGATGATTTATTTATTTCCTTGCAGTTGCAATTGAGTAACATCAGGACATGTACCTGCTGTTTGGCAACCTCACCAAGTTACCTGTGCCTTTGGTCTTGAAAGTCTTGAAACACTTGGCTGTTCACTAAAAGTCATTCAAATGGTTCGGTCTTGCATGATGACTCCAACCCCAACACCAACCAACACGATTGTTAAAATCCATATACTCTTTGTATTTAATTTGTTATTTGCCCTGTTAACTGAGCTGATGGCATTTTCTAACTAGACAGGCTAATGAACCAGGGAATTCATGTCCAAATAATGCAATACATCGTATATGGTTCTCGCATTATCTCTGATCACTTTCCAGGAATAAAGGAGCGTCCCAGAGAGTGGAGGCGTAATTTACACGAGGCTTCACATATGCATGAAAGAATGTTTCTCGAGAATGATCATTTTGTTCAGTTGTTTACCTTTTTACTCGCAAAATGTCATCAGACCATGATTGATTGCTGTCAAACATTACTCAACTAAATTTTATGACTGCCAATGTCACGGACAAGGATGTGTTCTCCCCAAGAACCGCAACCCTGAGACAAGTTAACTACCTGGATGATTGAGACTCTGGTACCAAGATAGTCACAGCACCGCTTCCACCCTCTTCACGTTGGAGTGGAGTGATGGCCTAGAGGTAACGCGTCCGCCTAGGAAGCGAGAGAATCTGAACGCGCTGGTTCGAATCACGGCTCTTTCTCCCCCTCCACTAGACCTTGAGTGGTGGTCTGGATGCTAGTCATTCGGATGAGACGATAAACTGAGGTCCCGTGTGCAGCATGCACTTACCGCACGTAAAAGAACCCACGGCAACAAAAGGGTTGTTCCTGTTTTCTGTAGAAAAAAATCCACTTCGATAGGAAAAATAAAACTGCACACAGGAAAAAAAATAAAAAAAAAATGGATGGCGCTGTATTATTGTGATGCGCTCTCCCTGGGGAGAGCAGACCGAATTTCACACAGAGAAATCTGTTGTGATAAAAAGAAACACAAATACAAAGTTGAGTATCGTAAGTGTGTGTGTGTGTGTGTGTGTGTGTGTGTGTGTGTGTGTGTGTGTGTGTGTGTGTGTGTGTGTGTGTGTGTGTGTGTGTGTGTGTGTGTGTGTGTGTTCATATCTTTAAAACTTGTAATCAAATTTCACAAAAATTTCGTTGAAGAATAGCTTCTTTATGCTGGAATACGTCAGCCTGAAGAAGCTGTACTGCAGCGGAAATTTGCTGAATTTCAATCAGAAGTTTTAAAGACAGGAACAGACAATTGTTGTTATTATTTTGTATCGCTGTCAATGTTTATACTCTAGTGTGTTTCACAAGGAGCGGAGTCTAGGACCCCAAGAGAGTGTGGTCTTCTTGTATATATCCATATTCATATTTTTATGATTAGACACACACACACACACACACACACACACACACACACACACACACACACACACACACCGACAACTTGTTAAAAAAAATCAGACCCTCACTATATCAGCAGAAAAGTGTAGACAGCGAAACCAGAGATGGTCGCCTGGAGGTAGCGCCACGGGAAGTGCCTCAACAGAAAGGCCAGCAGACCCAGCAAGACTACAGCACAGCCCCAGAAAATGCTGGAAACCACGAAGTGAATGTAGCGGCGTCTAGCCGGCAGCATCTCCATGCCCATGATGACGCCCGTTAGAAGCGATCCCTGCCACGGAGAGACAGAGTGGAAGGAGTGCAGCGTTTGAAAGTACGCAAGTCTGTCAGTAACATGAAAAATTAGAAAACATAGAAAACATAACAACTGATGAGTGAACGACAAAGCAGCCTAGCAAGGAAGCAAATAAATCAATGAATGGGTAGGCGAGTGACTGAGTTAGTAAATATGTGGATGAGTTAGTGAGTCAGTAGGTAAATAAGCATGAACATGAACATGGAGTAGAAAAGCACTAAATACGTGAATGGATTGGTTTTGGTGAATGAACAGAGTGAGTCAGTGAGCTGGCAAATAACAACATTCATTCCTTGTTGATATATCAATGAATGAGTAGGCAAACTGGTGAGTGGGTAATTTAGTTCGTAATCAAGTACATGAATGCGCCCAACGCGGGCGCCCTCACATTTTCGCTCACTTTACGAATAAGTGTGGGATTGCTAGAAAGCGTGATCGTTCCCCTGCAACGCTTTCTCTCAATTGCGAGAAACAAAAATACAAAAGGAAAGACACACACACACACACACACACACACACACACACACACACACACACACACGCTCACTCGCGCATACACATACACGCGCGTGCGTGCGCCCGAATAACACAAAATATTCAAAATGATCCCGAATCATCACCGTCGACGTCTTGATTAACTTCACCTACATTACCTTAACGATTCTCTCTCTCTCTCTCTCTCTCTCTCTCTCTCTCTCTCTCTCTCTCTTCTGGAACATCTATGTTGAGAAAACACAAGAAAGCAACCCTGATGGCAAAGTGAAATTAATGTTTTTGATAAAATAAATAAATAATGGGGACTTGCCACGCAAGGTGAGAGAAAGCGCAGGATGGCTAGAAAGCGTGGGCTAACAAACCCCTTCTTCGGCAAAATATATAGACAAATGAACAGCACAGGGAAATAAGAGTGGGAAGTTAATTTTTATGTCAATGAAGACTTGACAAAAGCAGTTAAGAAAAGAGACTACTCTGGCATTTTTGTGGACAGCCAAGTTATTTTCAGATCCGAATGCTCATTTCATTTTACGAGGCCCCTCCAGAGAAGTGCAGTCATGGACTTTCATATTCCCGTCCTCAAGGACACCAATGATTTTTATTAGCCTGGCCTGAGTGTACGCTTCAGCCCCATCCCCAGCAGAAATGAACTGTGGTCAGTAAAACCCACACAGGGAAACATAAAAAAGTAAGGTGATTGTCTATGTTTACTTGGAAATTATCTCTGTGTGATGCCTCTTTCAAGCATCAAGGTGAGTAAATAAGTAAACAGATGGATAAGTATTGAAAGAGCCTTTGGTGAAAGTGTGTGGGCGTTGATGTCCACTTGGTTTCAGAACTTTGTTGTGACGACTATAATCCATACCTGTTGAGATGCTCCCAGGAAGAACCGGAGCGACATAAAAACAGCAAAGGATGGAGCGAAGGCAGTGGCCAGTCCGAAAAGCAACACACCCAGGCCGCTCACGATGTGGAGAGGTTTCCGTCCGTACCTGTGTTCATGCAGTGGCACATGAAAAAAAAAACATCGTTCAGTGTCTGTCATCGTTTGTTGTGTTTTTTAACAAATAATTTTAATGCACTTTATGAAGCATACATAAAACTTTTCTTCATGGTCTCTGCATCAAAAGCAGTTATACGAAATTATTTACATCATAAATGAGGTCAAATGTAAAAATACGTTTCAAAAACAAGAACACAATGCACAAATATAAAAGAGATGAACTCTTATTTATCCATTTATGATAACACTGACGCCAGTGGACTTTTTGTTGGTTGCCACTTTCCACAAAGTATATGATATACCGTTTCTAAAGTGTGCAAGTAGATGTTTAATAACAGGACCAAATTAGCATGATATAAACACACACACACACACACACACACACACACACACACACACACACACACACACACAACCTATCTATCTATCTATATGTATTTATACATACATACATACATACATACATACATACACACATGCATACATACATGTGAGATCCAAATAGGTCCAAGTTTGTCCAAGTAGAAAATAGTAAAGATTGGTAACTCTCCATACACAAGGTACACAACTTAGTCAGTGCTGCTTACGCTACCGATTCAGCTAGCACACATGTAAATAAAAGGTACATTGGAACAAACCCAGACACTTCCTCAAAAAAGGAAGCGCCGGGCCTGTTCTTATACCGATCATTTGACATGTGCACACAGCAGCAAAGACCGAAGAAATGTGCAAACACAAATTAGCTGTTACCTCTCTTTACTATATGTATATAAGAAATATTAAATCCTGGCCCAGATGTCTTTGTATTCCCATAATGGAATGGCAAACACAACAAAAAACAGTCTTGGTTAGTTCTTTAACCTATAAAAGTGTTTTTGTTTGGGGTGGGTGGTGGTTAAAAAGCTCTCATTAGCCCATGTTGGTCTTCTATAATTGCATAACTTGCTTCATTCAGTGAGCCCAACAGGTCATGGTGCGGTGTCCAGTTTTAAAACCTTGGGATTGACCAAGATTTGTGTGTGTGTGTGTGTGTGTGTGTGTGTGTGTGTGTGTGTGTGTGTGTGACTGGCCCTGTCGTATATAAATTTCTGTCTTTTTGAATAGCGAATTTCTAATTCATTTCGAACAGTGAATAGGAGTCTGCTCTGATTTTATTTGTACACAGGCCTGATGTATGATATATGGAACCTGTGGTACACCATGTGGCTAAACACGACATTTCCACGTCCCCGCTCCCCCCCCCCCCCCCCCACCCCCACTCCCCCCCACTGACCTGTCTGCCAGGGACGTGATCACCACGGCCCCCACCATCATCCCCACCATCATCAGTGTTTGGGACACGTCTGTCAGTGCCTCCTTCTCGCATACCAGGCCCCACTGGAAGAGAAATGGTCAGGGGACAGGGGACAATAGATACATCAATTTATTTAGCTTTGTAAACTCATATGATGCCTTTTCCTATGGCCGTTCAGTGATGCTAATTTTGACATACTTCTCATCCAAGATAAGATATATATTCTTATAACCTTTCAGTCCAGTCAATGTATGCGGTATGTTTTCGACGTTTAAACAAGGACCACACAGAATGTGGTGCACATGTATTTTCTTCAGCGTTCCCAGGTCATGCTCTGATAGTCAGTCCGGAGTGAATGACCGAAGTCCGCAGTCCCCCGGAGTTCTGCCGCCGTTCCTCACAACTTTCCCTGGAGTGCTGCGGGACTGGGCCAGATCTGACGCCTCAGCTCTTTGTGTAGAGGGCAGTCTTACAGGACATGGGCTGGAGTTTGAAGAGCGATGTCACACAGACATTGGTCTGTGTTGGAAATTTTCAGTTTGTAGAGCACTCCGGGGAAAGTTGTGGGGAACGGCGGCAGAACTCCGACGGACTGCGGACTTCGTCATTCAGTGGAGTGATGGCCTAGAGGTAACGCGTCCGCCTTGGAAGCGAGAGAATCTGAGTGCGCTGGTTCGAATCACGGTTCAGCCGCCGATATTTTCTCCCCCTCAACTAGACCTTGAGTGGTCGTCTGGACGCTAGTCATTCGGATGAGACGATAAACCGAGGTCCCGTGTGCAGCATGCATTTAGCGCACGTAAAAGAACCCACGGCAACAAAAGGGTTGTTCCTGGCAAAATTCTGTAGAAAAATCCACTTCGATTGGAAAAACAAATAAAGCTACACACAGGAAAAAAAAAAAATGGGTGGCGCTGCAGTGTAGCGACGCGCTCTCCCTGGGGAGAGCAGCCCGAATTTCACACAGAGAAATCTGTTGTGATAAAAAGAAATACAAACAAATACAAAAAATGGGAGAGGATCTGGCAGTGGCCGTTGCACAGTCTGAAAATAATGACTTGCTGAGCTCAACCCAGTTGATGGATGCTGTCCTCCTCTGGTCCCAAATGTAGCCGTTCACGCCAGCTATTCCTAAAGTGGCTACGCAGAATGGTCTTAGCCTCCCCAAAGATAAGGGGATGGGCAGATTGGATGAGCCTACTTCCTGCTTTGGACAGCTTGTCTGCCTCTTTATTTCCTGCAATGGCACAGTGAGAGGATATCTGTAGCCGGTTGGATAGGGTCATCTCACCACATCAGTCCAGTTTTCAGGCTCTTTTCAAAGTATTTTATTACAGATGGGGAACGTGTTGGAACATGACTGTGACGAAGGCGTTTTAGATTTGCTCTGAATTTGGGGAGTACTCCGAGTAGAGAGGATTTTTTTTTTTTTTAATCAAGAGTTCAGTCCCCTTTTGGGAGCTCTTTTGGGAGTGAGAGGTTTTGTCAATTGATTTTTTTTTTTTTCTGAAGGTCAGTCGGTCAGCTTTGTGAGGTGAACACCCTGTTCCGTAACCGATTCAGTCATATACCTGCTACATGTTTTTGTAGTGGAGAGCCTTGGGCTGAGCTTAATGTTGGCGGTTGGGCCACTGACGAGAGGAACGCTGATGTACGAGTCTTCCACTTTCATTCTTCATGAAGAGGGTAGTGAGAAAAAAAATCAACAAAAAAACCTCGAAGACAATGAAATTTTAAAAAAAAAAACATTATATTTACCTGCTAAATTTGTAAGCAGAGGACAGTAAGTTGTCTATGTTGTATGAAAAAAACACACATTATACTTACCTGCTAAATTTGTAAGCAGAGGACATTAAGTTCTCTGTGTTGAATGATAAGACATACTTTAGTTGTTGTTGTTTTTATGAAGATATATGTATATGTTGTTTTTGGTGGTTTTTTTGTTTGTGTGTGTGTGTGTGTGTGTGTGTGTGTGTGTGTGTGTGTGTGTGTGTGTGTTGTGTGTGGTGAATGTGAACTTGGAAAAAACACTGCACAAGATAAGAAAAGGTTATTCCTGAGACTCAGATTTGGTTGGAGGTGCGATGGTGTTTGATAGATGAATCTTGTTGTGGAATGTATGATTATAAACTGTTGATAGTTAACTTACAGAAATATATAGTTAACCTACAGAAATATATTAAGATTTGATGAGGACTGAACATTAGCATGTGGACAATTATCTGTGTTTTGTTTTGTTTGTGAAAAAGAAATTAGAGTTGGCAAACACTACCAACCTTGAAGTAGACTCAATTTTGTACTTGTAACTGGAAGAGTATGTGTAGTTTGTGAGAGAGAAAACACGAACATAACGCACGCTGACATTACACACATGAAGTCAGATTATTTCATTCCACGCCCCTCGCATACGTAACAATGGGGAAGGGAAAGGGAAAGTGAGGGGTTAATGGGCAAGAGACTGTACGTATACGAATGAAAATAAATACCCCTGTCAAGCTGAGAGAGGGCCCACAAACGATGCCGTTGCCTTTACCCTTTTTCTAGCTGACTGAGAACTGATGAAATTACAGCCACTATGTTATCTAAGGAAAGGCATGAAAACTCACTTTATGAAATGATATCAAGAAGCAGTACATCCATTCCACATGAAAAATATTTTGCAGGTGAAATAATCACCCTAAAGCATGAATCTTTCTAACTGCTAACAGGGACATAACATGCACGCACACGTGGACACACACACACACACTCTCTCTCTCTCTCTCTCTCTCTCTCTCTCTGTGTCTCAGCTGGGCAAAGATTACAGTTTCACCCTGTTACATATCTACTGCAGGACCGGTGTGGTTCTGGCACTTATTGCTTGCATCTCTGACCGGATGTCCGGCAAGATTCTATCCCTTACTCCGGTCTGGAGGCTTTGGAGGACAGCTCGGCAGTCTATGAGGAGACACTGTGGTCTGGCAAACTGTCTCTCTGGTTGAGGAGTTGGGCTGCAGCTAGCTGAACTTCAGAGCCGAAGCATCTGAGCTACTAGCTACTAGGCATCTGCGCTACTAGCTACTAGGTGCACATGTAACAGGCCAGTTAAGAACAGCCGAATTTTTTGGGTTTTTTTTTATTTTAACAGATTCTTCAAAATGCTAAATGTCCACATCGTACGACGATGCCACATTGCACTGCGTTGCATTGCACTGCGTTGCATTGTATTGCACTGGACAGTACTGCACTGAAGTGTATTGTGCTGTAGTCTACTGTACCATAGTCTACTATGTTCTAATGCATTACAGAAAAAATTCACATGGAACCAGCTCGTGATTTCACTAACCTCGGACATCACAGAATGGTCAGGAGGTTCAGCGAATTCCAGACCTTTGGGACATGGCGTTTCCGTTTTCTCCCCTGTGACGTTCACCCACGTCACACTGCAGGTTCCATACGTCACATTCGTCACGTCAGGAGGAATCATGTGTGACGTATCGTTAGTGACTTCTTTACACCTGTATTCATTAATTTTTCCTTGGAAAAACGGAAAACAACAGAAGAAGTGGACATTCAAAAATACCTGTGTCAATGAAAAAGAAACAAACATCAATTTATAATACGAATGTGATTCTAGACTGCTGAAAAGAAAGGAAGAAAGAAATAGAGAGGGAGACGCTTCAGACACTTTTATTGAAAGGACAGCCCTTACATCAAGGGGATACACTTCTCAGTTAGATCGTCATATGTTTTGGGCGGAGGAAAATGCATAAACAATAAAACAAATATTGTCAATAAAGCAATTAAAAAACGGAGTTAAATTAATCGTGCGTGTACACCATCATCAACTGCACCTTTTTTCAATATCAACCTCAACCTCTTTGATAACAAACAAGCAAAACTGTTCCTATTCAATGAGACCATCAAGTGCAAATAGATGCAACAGACTATTCATAGAAATATTGACAATCACGCATTCAGACCGACGGTTTTTCTTTTCCTGATATCAATAGCCTCTGCAGCATATTGCTCCAGCTAAAAACTTAATTTCATCATTGTTAGACGACAACAGACTACATGCAGTTTTCCTTCTTTCAGTAGCCACATGGAAAAGTTGAGATTTACCCCAAATCTGTTCGTAATCTTTACAATAGGAAAAAAAAAGAGAATTATCTTTATCTTTTCTCACACCATCCACACACACCATACACAAAATTTTCCGGTTCGAACTACTTTTTGGTAGCTTTTAAACCTATATTTCTGTTTCTAAATTTTGCCAGCATATATGTGATCGTGAAGACCATTCCTAAATACTCAAATACATTTCTAACTATTACTTCCAAAAACCATATAACCATTTATTTCAGAGACATAGAGACAGGGAGACGGAGAGACAAGGACAGAGGCAGACATAGAGACATAAATACAAAACAAAACAAAAGTAAAAGTTGTGTGTGTGTGTGTGTGTGTGTGTGTGTGTGTGTGTGTGTGTGTGTGTGTGTGTGTGTGTGTGTGTGTGTGTGTGTGTGTGTTCGTTCTTCAGCGTCTTTTCACAATCAGTGTGTGTGTGTGTGTGTGTGTGTGTGTGTGTGTGTGTGTGTGTGTGTGTGTGTGTGTGCAGGTGCGTGTGTGCACAGAAGAAACAGTAAAAAAACACATGCAAATCATAACACAGTGCCTAATGATATGTGGTTATGTTTTCTTTAAAAAACAAACAAAAAAACATGAATACGAATACTAGACAGGAAGGAGGGTGCTGAGAGATGTGGTTGTGCATGAATCAGTCATTAAATGGAGAGAGAAAGAGAGAACTCACAAGCATTCAAACAGACAAAGCACGTAGATTGACAGAATCTAGAGCAGTATAGGTATGCTGAAGAAAATGGGGAAGTTTCAATTCAATTTCACATGGGGATGGCACAAGCAGTCGGATCCAAAGCACTTAGTCAGACCTTCAATGCATGTGTGTGTGTGTGTGTGTGTGTGTGTGTGTGTGTGTGTGTGTGTGTGTGTGTATCTGTACCTATCTGAGTTGATTTTGTCTACAGAATTTTGCCTGAAGACTACACTTAGGTTGCCATGACTTCTTTTTCTGTGCGTGCTGCCATTCGGAATTTGAAGAAGAAAAGGTATTAGTTGTAGAAAGGCAGTTAGACGAAGAAGAAGAAAAAGCAGGAAGAGGAGGAGGAGCAGTATTATTTGCAGCAGTAGTTGTTGTTGTTGTTGCTGCTGCTGTTGTTCTTGGAGGAAAGGAAGAAGAACAAGAACAGGAACAAAACAACAAAAGAACAGGAAAGGGGGGTGTGTGGAGGGGGGGGGGGGGGGCGTGGGGGGATGAATGAACACCACACACTGGAAGAAGAAGAAAAGGGAGCGCGGGAGAGAGGGAGATAGAGAGAGAAGGAGGACAGCAACAACAACGACAACCACCACAACGACGACGGCGACAACAACAATCTAAAGAAACACACAGTCTACAGACGCAGCAACATAAACACACAAATAAATTAAAAAAATGACAAAAAGACACAGAATTACCTATGAACACGATGGCCAATATGTTCATTGATGCTGGGAAGAGGTATAAAAACAGCTGAAAGAGTTGAATGATCTGGAACCGTCCTGGCCAACCCAGCGTTATCAGCACTGCGTCCAGACCTTGGCTGATTCCTTTGTCGCTGTCCATCTTACTGGCACTGATAGTGATGATGATGATGATGATGATAGAAATGATAACAATAATGATAATAATAATGATGATAAACAACTCACTGCTGGTTAGTTACTTCGCTAGTGTTCAGTAGTGACTTTTCTGACGCTGAAAATACAGGACACCATTTACAAAGCCTCCCCGCTGATGAGTGTAATAAACTGAAAAAAGTAACCTTCTTCTGTGGAGATCTTGCTTATATGCCAGCTGCGACAATGCAGTCGAGCCTGCTGACAGCGAAAACGATGACACACATTTACCAGGTCGAGGCATCGGGGTCACCGTCAAGGCAGGAATATAATTGCGCAATTGGAAATCCACTCACAAACACACTATTCGAGTTTCGCTTTGTGTCCATGAATATGTGTTGTGTGTCAGCTTTCTTCAACAGAAGACTGGGCCAGGTAAACTGTATCCTTCACTGTGATCCACTAAGTAACCAGAATTACTGGCATTAATTTCGTTGTTGGCGTCCGTCTGGCTCGGGAGACAATGGAACTCTGCGCCTGGTTCAGTCAAGTTGTTGAGTTGCAGCGCCTGCTGTGGCTGTACAGTCCGATTCTGGATTGGCAGGCTTTGTTGCAGTTGTCGCACGTGAAAGTCGCGCCTGGCTCAAAGGGTACAGATTCTGCCCTCTGCCGCCTGCGCTTTCTTCCCTCTTCACAGTGCTGTTCTTTCTTCTCCTCGCTTTTCTGGACACATGCCGTCACGGTCCTTCTCCAGCTGTTGCGGTTTTCGGCCACCACCTCCCAACCTGCTGGTTCCATGACGCCTGCCCTCATATCTTGTTTGCAGACGTCCCTGTAGCGTAGGACAGGTCTTCCTGCAGGTCTGGAACCAGTGGCGAGCTCGCCATAAAGGATGTCCTTGGGGATTCACCCGCCATCCATTCGTCTAACATGGCCGAGCCACCGCAGACGGCGTCGGGTCAGGAGTGCAAACATGCTGGAGATGCCTGCCTGGTCAAGGACTTTCTTGTTTGGTACGCGGTCTTGCCACGTGATGCCAAGAATTCTCCTGAGGTTGCGCAGGTGAAAGGTGTTGAGTCTGCGTTCTTGGCGAGAGTAGAGAGTCCATGTCTCGCTGCTGCAGCGCAGAGTGCTGAGCACACAGGCTTGGTACATCTGCATCTTGGTGTTGATGGTCAGCATGGGATTGTCCCAAATTCTCTTTGCTAGGCGGGACATGACTGTAGCTGCTTTGCCAATCCACTTGTTGAGTTCGGCGTCCAGGGAGAGGCCACTGGAATTAATGGAGCTGAGGCATGTGAAGTCCTCGACGACCTCGAGTGTGAAGTCACCAGTTGAGATGCTTGGGGTGCTGCTCACGTCCTGGCCCATGACGTTAGTCTTCTTTAGGCTGATAGTCAAGCCAAACTCTCTGCATACATGGGCGAAGCGGTTGATGAGTCGCTAGAGTGCCTCCCCAGAGTGAGTTGTCAGAGCTGCATCGTCTGCGAAAAGCATCTCGCGTATGAGAACCTGTCGCACTTTGGTTTTAGCGCGAAGGCGGACCAGGTTGAAGAGACTGCCATCGCTTCAGGTGTGGGGATACACTCCGTCTTCCGACTGACTGAAGGCATAGGACAGCAGCAGTGAGAAGAAGACGCCGAAGAGTGTTAGGGCCAGCACACAGCCTTGCTTCACCCCGCTCTTGATTGGTAATGGGTCAGAGGAAGATCCATCGTGCTGAACGGTGCCCTTCATGTCTTCATGAAAAGACGTGATCATCCTCCGGAGCTTGGGTGGACATCCAATCTTCTGTAGCAGTGTGAAGAGGCCTTTTCTGCTGATCAGGTCGAAGGTCTTAGTCAGGTCGATAAATATGACGCATAGTGGCCGTCTCTACTCCCGGCATTTCTCCTGCAGATGTCGCAAGGAGAAGACCATGTCGATTGTTGATCTTCCAGCTCTGAATCTGCACTGTGCCTCGCCTCGGGGTATACACGTTCAGGAAGTGACTGCAGTCTGCTCAGGGCTACTCTTGTAAAGAGTGATGATGTTGGCGTCACGCATCTCCTAGGGCACAGTCCCTTCTTCCCAGCACTGCAGTAACAGCTGGTGCAGGTGGTGGAGTAGCACGGTCCTTTTTCCAGCCTTGATGACTTCAGGTGGGATGCCATCTTTTCCTGGAGCTTTGCCACGGGCGAGGGAGTCGATGGCCTTGCTGAGTTCCTCTCCAGAGGGCGGGATGTCGAGTTCTTCCATGACAGAGAATTTGGCGGTGCTATCCATTGCTGCGTCTGCGACAATGTTTTCTCTTGAATAAAGCTCCTGGTAGTTTTCCGCTCGTCTCTCTACCTGCTTGCTCCGGTCTGTTACAATGGTGCCGAAAGCTGATTTCAGTGGTACGATCTTGTTTACGCATGAGCCAAAGGCTTTTTTCATGCCGTCGTACATGTCATGGATGTTGCCGCAGTCTGACAGAGGTTCAGCCGGTAGTCGTTGGCGCAGCGTATGGCGATCCTTTTAGTGTCGTTTCTGGCCTTCCTGAGTGCGGCGTGTCTTCTTAGAAGGCTCTCCTTTGTGGTTGATGAGCGCCACGCTTTTGGTCTCTATTGCTGGTTCCAGAACCAGTCTGGATTTTGCCTCTCTCTTTTGCCGAAGGTTTCCGTGGCGGTGTTGTAGATGGCGTCACGGATGTGGTTCCATCTCTTTTCAGCACAGCCGGCAGGGCAGTCTTTGAGGGCATCCTCGATGGAGTTGGCGAAGCAGTCGCACAGGTCTGGGATTGCTGTTCTGGCAGTGTTGATGCGAGGCCGACTTTTCTTCTTTGAGTGGTGGATCCGTTTTGGTTGAAGTCGCACTTTGCAGCCAACCAAAGAGTGGTCGGTGTCGCAGTCAGCACTGTGAAAATTACGTGTGATGAGTATGCAGTTCAGCGAGGTCCTTCGAGTTATGATGAGGTCCAACTGGTGTCAGTGGCGAGATCTGGGGTGTCGCCAGGAAGTTCGGTGGTGTGGCTTGGTAGAGAAGAACGTGTTTGTTATGCAGAGGTTGTGGTAGGAGCAAAACTCTTGGAGCCTCTGCCCGTTCTCATTCAGTTTGCCAGTACTGAAGTCGCCAATGAAGCTGGGCCAGGAGTCGTGGTCAGAACCCACTCGGGCATTGAAGTCGCCAAGAAGGTACAGCTGTTCTGTGACAGGGATGGCTCGGATGGTAGTATCAAGCTCCTCATAGAACTGGTCCTTGGTCTCCGCAGAAGTGTGTTAGCATAGACACTTAGAAGGTTCACTGGGCCTGAGGAGGTTGACATGCGGAGGGTGAGGATGCGGGCTGTGCCACTGTATGGCGGTTCCAAAGAGGACAGTAGAAAGTTCCTCAGTCTTGGCTCTTCAAGTTCCTTGCCCTGCCAGAAGAACGTGTAGTTCGGTTTCCTGAGGCTGGCGCCTGAGGGAAGTCTTGTTTCCTGTAGTGCGGCAATGTCGACTTTGAGCCTTGTAAGCTCATGGTCGATGATGACTGTTTTCCTGGAATCATCGACTTGTTGTTAGTCATTTGAAAGGCCAGAACACATTGTCCTGACATTCCAGCTTGCAAGACCCAAGATGGGTAATTTTTTGTTTCTGTTTTTGCCTGGTGCAGGGTTTCAGTCTGCTTCTCCTTTTCCCAAGCTCCAAACACCCATTGAAGCAGGCAGACTGTGGCGGGTCAGCACCTTATTGGCTGGGGATTGCCCAGCTTGGATCGGGCGGAAGCTGGCCAGTGGGACTACGATGGTCCCTCCCACTGTCGAAGGCAGCCCGTAGCTCCTGGACCTACACCAATCGGTCCTAGCTTATAACTCGTAACTGCTGCCTCCCGTGTTGTTCCTGTCGCTGGGGACAGCGGCACTGAAGTGACCTCTCCAGGGCGTGAGCCTGGGCGAAGTTTATGGAGATCCTGGGCTGCCCAGTCGTCAGAATCGCCCTCTCGCCCTCACCGATGTGGGCCGAAGGAAGGCAGAGGGATACATTCAGCACCAGCTTGGCTGCATGAGCTGCCAGAAGAATGTCAATGCAACGTCGACCGCCTTAGGGGCTCCAACTCCGAATTTTCCTCAGGGTTTACTCCAGAAGCCTTTCCCTGACCTGGTATGCCGCAAGGCAGCGGAGGTTTGTAGTCAGGGTTTTTCTTCCCCTAGATAAACTATCTTCCAAGGCTGACGAGCTCTATCTGCCCGAAACATCTGGTTTTGAGGCACAAGAGACCCGCCTTTCGCCCCTTCTCCTGGCAGTTAAAGCAGTTCCGTCATGCTTAGGAGTTGGGATTGGTTGTTAGAGGCTATTTGAGACGCATGCACTTTATAGGTGGTGGGAACTTATCCCCGCTACCGCCCCCGGCTTTGACAATCCTCATATTGGAACCTGGCATTAATTAAAAGTCTATTATCCAAAAAGAAGAAACAACTGTAGCAAGCGGTATATATATATATATATATATATATATATATATATTATATATATATATATATATGTGTGTGTGTGTGTGTGTGTGTGTGTGTGTGTGTGTGTATGTGTGTGTTCACAAATTTGCTCCATTGCGGAGAGGAGGTTATGCATGCCGTGAACCCTCTAATGGGAGGCGAAGCCGCAGGAACTGATTTTGCTGTTCATTGTTAGTTTTCAATACAGTCCATGGTGGATTTTTCGTTGGGGTGGGTCCAATTTCACCATTGTATAAAGGAGAGGAAGATCAATTAGACTGTAATAAGTAGAAAGGAGTAACTTTGCTTTGGAAAATTGTTCACAAGTATTATTTCAATAACATACTTTCGAAAACCAGGCAGGTTTTAGACATCATTCTACTTTGGATTATACTTTTGTGTTGAAGGCTTTAGATGACATCTATAGTACAACTAAACGAAAACTGTTCTGAGTACTTACTGATTTCAAAAAAGGCTTTCGGTTCCGTTTAGAGACACGACCTATGTGTTCAACTCCTATAACAAGGTGTACGGGGTCAAGTTTCTCGAGAATTGCTAGCTTGTATGATACACTTAAAGAATGTGTTTTTATCAATAGACAGAAATCTGATTGCTTTTGTTGTTGCATGGGTATTAGACAAGGAAGAAATCTTTCTCCCGTTCTGTTTCAATTGTATCTCAATGCCTTAGAGATTATCTTTTAAAGAATAACTTTCATTACGTCGTTACTGATCTATAGGCGACGACTTTTGCTGTTATGTACTTGATATACAGTGAAATTAGAATATGCCCACTTTCAGTCCTAATTCAATCAAGACAAATTAGATTTTGGACGTCTCTCATATTTGGTGAATCAGAGAAATCATCTTCAAAATGTATAGCATACTATATTATTTGTTCACCGAAGGAGTTTATAGATCAGAATGGATTTGTAATGTACACCAAATTTTAGTTGAAATGGAATTGGATTGTCTTTGGGAATCACAGACATTTTAAAACAAAGAGTACTGATGTCACAATGTCATTACTGCTTTGAAGGATAATTTTGAAAAGTTATGGATGGAATCACTATAAGAAGTACAGAATATGTGTTTTATAGCACTATAAAACGGAATTTGGAAAGAAAAATATACTGGTCAATCACCCACAACAATTATCATGTCGTTAATCAAATTTAAATGTAGTAATTACTGTTTACCAATTGAAACAGGGTGGGTAAATGGAGTTCCAAGAGAATACGTGATGAATCTCGTTTTGTTGTGGAGTGTCCATATTGTTTCTCATACTCGTAGAATATTTTGTCTGAAATATGTTTGTCCAAGGTCTGTATTTTCTGTTTGTAAATTATTTTCTGGAAGTAAACGGCTTCTCTTTAGACCTGCAATGTTACATAGGATACTTTCATGAAGAAGAAGGAATTTCAAATATCATTTTACCTTACGTGATAAAAGCGTTAAGATATCTCCAGTCGTGTTCTTAGTTATGTTGTTTTCTGAAATCCTCCATGCGCCAATAGGGGTCAAAGAATAATTGAACAAATATTGAATTTTTTGTAAATATTTTCATTAGTCCAGTCTCCATGTACAGAGAGATGACGAAAGAGGTAAGTGAGAGAGAGAGGAAGTGAGAGAAAGAGAAACAGAGAGAGACAGACACACAGACACGCATACAGACTGAGAAAGAGAGGCAGACACAAAGTGACGGAAAGACGGAGAGAGACATAGTGGCAAAAAGAGAGAGTGAAAAAAGAGAGAGCGACAGACAGACAGACAGAGATACAGAGACAGATAACGAGAACGAGCGAGGAAAAAACGAACAAATACGAATTAGTATTATAAGGGAAGATGAACAAACACACATGACTTACATCCAGTCTTCAATGCAGATAAAATAGAAATCTAAAAGAATATATGAAGATGCACACAGGCCATACGAATGCACTTAACATGCATACATGCTCATTCACGCACACGCTGTTATATCATAATGTATGATTCAGCCAGCCAGCCATACTGACATCCATTCACCCACCCACCCATCCACCTGTCGGGTTGCCCATCTATCCAAATTCAACAGGAACAACACAGGCAGCTTATCATTTCAGGAACACATGGGTGGTTTTATTGTCAGCAAACCCTAAAACGAAACATAACAATCCTACAACCACAAAAAGAAATAGATAACAAATCTTGATGTTATGTTTGAATTCACCTTTGCAGATCACACAGCCTTACAAAATTATATTTACAACAAATTTAGTGCGTGGATTCTGTCAATGATTCTTTTGTTTGTCTACATTTCACACCTGTTGTTTTTGCCAATTCATTTTTTATGTGACCTCATTATTAAACGCGGTAAACACATAAGAAGCAATCTGGTTTTTACTGTCCCCATATCTCAAAAATCGAAACATTCCATGGAAATCCGTGTGTGTGTATGTGTGTGTGTAGATGTTGAAAAGATCAGTAAAGTATGGTCAGCTCAAGGGAGCAAACACTGTCTGAGGGGACTCATCAAATACTGATACTCTCAGGTTAGCTACTATCTTTGTATTCATCTGCCGATTCAGTGTTTTCGGATGTAAAAAAATATATATAAAAAGAAGAAGAAGAAGAAAAAAATTATCATAGTCTGTTACCATAAGAGTGATAAAAAATTGAAAGGGTTAGAAAATTATCAATCGTTTTCATACATGATTCTAATTAATAAGTTATATCATTATCATAAATCAAAATGTAAAACATGCAAGAATATTTTCCAAGTTAATGCAACGTATGCACAAACAAGAGAGGCAAGGCCTTCAAGACTAACTTGTGATGCACATTTAAAAAGATGGTTTTGTTTAAATCTAACATGTGTTCTGCATTGTTATTATAAAGTTTCGGGTAAAAAGAAAAGAAAAAACAAGACGCAAAGCCTTCAAGACACTTGTGCTTCGCGCTTTATCCAGTAAAGGAATCATGAGGAGAAAAAAAAAATTTAAAAATCGTTGAAAAGTGCTCTTTATTACATATGATATATAGAATAAGCTTGAAAGAGAAAAAAAAAAACGAGAAAAAAAGGCATGCGAGCAGGATCAAATCATGCTGCATGTTCAGTTACGAAGCGAACAAACTAGCTAATCCACACTGCTGCAGCGCATCTGACGTCATTCGACGAAATTTAATACTTAAAACAATATTGACGTTTTTTGTTTTTTTTGTTGTTGTTGTTTTTTTTTCAAGGCCTGACTAAGCGCGTTGGGTTACGCTGCTGGTCAGGCATCTGCTTTGGCAGATGTGGTGTAGCGTATATGGTTTGTCCGAACGCAGTGACGCCTCCTTGAGCTACTGAAACTGAAACTGAAACTGACGTTTCTTCTTCGTGCGACAAATAGATGTGATTGTAGTGGACTAATAACACCGTTTAAATTATGGCTTTTGTGTGTTTTATTATATCTCCATTGTTGTTTTATTTCAGCGATAAAGGAGACGTTGCCATCCTTCAAGCAACACGTGGCAGATCTCTAGATCTGCGCTGACGAACCCGCCTAAAACGGACTGAAAGAAACGATTGATTCAATTTTTCTTTTATGCTCATTCCAGTTAATTCAGTGTCTACTTTAGAATATTTATATGCAGTAAACAAGTCGATGGTGTAGTTAGTATCACTGTATGTGTTCTGTCCAGAATTTGTATTTCTTTCCTTTTAATTGTGAACAAGAAAAACAAGGTCGTCGTCTTTAAACACAACCTTCCTTCTAGTTGGCCTAACTCTGTGGGAACCTGGTTTTTATCATTTTCGGATTTCGGAACGAATCTCAACGAAATAAACCGTTAATGTTTAGGAAATACGGCTTAATTCGGGAGACTTACAACCTGTTATTGGTATGACTGTGAAGATGTTTTTTCATACCATGTTTAAGCTAAATTTGGTATTGGCAGACAAAGTATTTCCAGCTAAAATGGCAATGTTAAAGTTAACCACGGATACACAGACATACAGACACACAGACAACCGAACACCGTCTTAAAACATAGACTCACTTTGTTTACACAAGTGAGTCAAAAATACCAGAACGAAGCAACAGAACTTGGATAATATCGTATCATTACGAAAGTGATAAATTTTGCTAAGTCTGGTATAAATACGAGTATCTGCATAAAACATTCATAGCATTCAATGTTTACACAAAGTAACAAACAGATAATGTTTCGGGATATAATAATTGAGTACAGACAAAACAGAAAACACTGAAATTCATAATGAAAGAACAATAAGACTAGGAGAATAGATTATTAACAAATAATAAAGAGTGGTAATTTCTCAATTTGCAAAGTACACAACTAAGTCAATGCTACTTGTGCTACCGATTCAGCTAGCACACAGGTAAATAAATGGTACATTGGAACAAACCCAGGCACCTCCTCAAAAAAGGAAGCTCCGGGCTCGTCCTTATACCAATTATTTGACATGTGCACACAGCAGAAATTACAGAAGGAATGTACAAACACAAATTAGCTTTTATTCAAGACTTGCGATGCCTTTTAATCCTGAATATGCTACACATAATATGCTGACAATACAAAACAAACACTGAAATTCATAATCTGCGCATATTTATTGGAAATGTCTCACAATGGTATCACCCTAATCAACAAAAATATCGTCGTCATCACCATTTCCAGCAAAACGGACAGAAAAACACAGAATGCTAGCAAGAAACTATAGACTGATCACAATGCCTATGACATACTTTAAATTGATCTCAAATGATCGACGAAAAATATATATATATCAAGACTAGTCCAAACGAGACGCAACTCAGCGAAATCACCCATGATCGGCGAAACATTTTAATCAAATTCTGACTTCTGTTTGCCATTCTCAGAGCGACGGGACACTGTGTCTGGAGCAGTGAAGTACAGCTCCATGTCCTCAATGGTCTGGGGAAGCTCTCTGCCACAGGTCTCTGGCAGCTTCCACATACAGACAGGCTGCAGAAGACAGAGCACTCCAAAGATGGTGCCTGGTACCCAGGGAAAGTGTCGGCTCTGGAACAGAATTGATGAGAGATGGATTGGGAAGATTCGGAAAGAAGAAGACGAGGAAAAAGGTCATGCAGAGGAAGAAGACCAAGAAGAAGAAGAAGAGGAGGAGGAGGAGGGAAAAGAAGATGAACGAGTCGGGGAAGGAGGAGGAGAGGCGGACGAAAAATGACTTGAAGAGAACCAAGAAAAAGAGAAGCAGAATGAAAGACTGTAGTTGTTGGTCTGTCTTAAATGTCCAAGAAGGTTTTTTATGTAAAACGGTAAAGTATACTTCCATTCCTTCACCAATGTGGTGCAGCAAAGGCCTACTTTGATGGTTTCTGGTTTGTTGGACCCTACTGCAGCTCTGAGGAAAATGTCGAAAAGAACTATCCATTTCTCCACAGCTTCTAGATTGTCACTGCTTTCTTCCAGTTCTTCAGGCCTTGTTTCATATGTGTTGATGCACTTACCATTGCCAGGGCGATTTCCAAGCTAAACCTATCCCATTTCTGACAGCATGTATTGGTCAGCCTGTCTTGAATGTCCAAGACAGCTTCGAGTTTCGACTATGGACTATTTCATCGTTGCCATAGTTCCTAAATGCAGGCTATGAACTACGAGAGAAGAAGCACTGTACGTGGTTTACTTCAGAGAAGGAGATGCGAACTTGAAGGACAATGAAAGATGAAGGGGAATAGGAATACAGGAGGGTGGAGGAGAGGGAAGAATAAGGAGCGGGTGGGAAAGGAGGGAGATTTAGGAGGACATGAAAATAAGGAGTTAACAGGAAGAAAAACAGAGAAAGGATGGGGAAAGACAAGGAATTTGACAAGAAGGTGCGTGGGAGGGTGGGGGCGGAGGGGGGAAGAAGTGGATGATGGTGTGGAGGAGAAGAAGAACAAGAACGGCGACGACGACGACGGCAATTACAACAGCTACGACTACTACTACTGACAATAGTAATAATTACAGTAATAATAATAATATTATTATTATTATTCAAGATCTTCTGCGTTCTCTTCATTGGTTACCAATCTCTGCCCGCATTCAGTACGAAGTCGCAACTCTCACCTTCAACTCCATTTCGGGTGATGCCCCTCACTATCTGAGATAAGTCATCCAAACCTACACACACTCGCGACAACTCAGATCATCTTCCGATTCACGGCGGCTACTTGCTCCCCGTGCTAAAATCCGATCCTTTGGTGATTCTTTTTTTTTTCTCATTTAGCGCCATCTGTCAGAAACTGAAAATTTACCATCGCTCTTGCTTCCTGAACATTCAAAACTGGATGACACATAATAAATTACAATCGAACGCGGACAAATCCGAATAAATCACGATAGGAACTATACAAAAACTCTCTTCCATCACAACTGACACAATCAAACTTGGCAGCACATCCATCCTTCTTTAGGGCTCAGTCAGGTACCTCGGCGTTGTCCTTGACAACACACTGTCCATGCAAGCGTTTATCAGTCAGACCTGTCAACTCTTCCATTGTCAATTGCGGTGCATCAGTTCCACTCGGAAATTTCTATCCACCGACGCGACATCTACACTTGTCGTTTCTCTCATTCTTTCTCGCTTTGACTACTTAACTCTCTATTGTCCGGTTTACCTGCTTCATCCATTCAGTCCCTTCAGAGCATACAAAACTCTCCTGCCCGACTTGTCCTCAGAAAGAAAAGATCTGACATAACTCCTCTTTTGCAACATCTCCATTGGCTCCCTGTCTCACACAGAATAAAGGACAATATCGGCACTCGATGTTATAAATCTATTCACAAATCTGCCCCTTCCTATCTCTGTGGCTGAATTCATATCTACACCCCATCTCGCTCTCTACGATCGGCTTTGTTTACGCAAACCCAGATTCAAACACTCCACTGTCGGCCGCCGTTCTTTCTCTGTCTCCGGACCTTGCTTTTGAAATGAACTTCCCCTTTCGCTTCGTCAGGTCTTCACACTCAGCTCTTTCAGGACTGGCCTTAAAACCCACCTCTTCCCAAATAGCTTCCCTTCCCTGCCTCTTCCTTGTCTTCAGTTTTTCAAGTACAGAGTTACGCATGTGTGTGAATGACTGGTGTGAAAGCGCTTTGATTTGTCTCTGCTCAAGATTCAGTGCTGTATAAATAGTAATTATTATCACTATTATAAATGTTAACTATTTGTCTCACTATCTTCGCCACCGTCCCCCATTTCAATCTTTTAAAACTGGTCTGAAAACATGTCTTTTTGAAAACGCCTATGCAGAGAACTTCCATGTCTTTCCAATGACATTCAGCTACAAGCCATGCAAACTGTGTGTGTGTGTCTGTCTGTGTGTGTGTGTGTGTGTGTGTGTGTGTGTGTGTGTGTCTGTGTGTGTCTGTGTCTGTGTCTGTGTGTAATTAAGAAGTGTAACACGCGTAGTCTTCGAATCTGTTTTATGCTTTTGTGCGCTGAATCTTTCTTCTTCTTTTTCTTATAAGCTGTTGCGTGTGTATGTGTGATTAATGTTTCTTGTGAAGTGCTTTGAGCTCCCTTTAAGGAAGGAAAGCGCTCAACAAGTATTCATTATTTATAGTAGTAGTCGTAAGATCAATAACAAGAATTACAATGATGGTAATGAAAGGAATGACGATGATTACGATGAGAATTGCGCGCGCGTGCGCACGTCTGTGTGTGTGTGTGTGTGTGTGTGTGTGTGTGTGTGTGTGTGTGTGTGTGTGTGTGTGTGTGTTCATTGCAACTTGCATTTGTAGTTTCTGTTTTACAAACAATTTCGCGTGTTCACCGCGTGTTCGTTCATCATGGATTGTGTGATCATCTGTGTCTTACCAAGGTTCGGGAGTAAGGGGCGATCATACCACCCACTCTGCCTGCCATGGACGCTACTCCCAGACTTGCATTCCTGAGGATATAAAGCAGATGCCATGAAGTTGTATTCTTGGTTGTGCGAAACCAAAACAATGTTATTACATGCACAAATAGAAAGAAACAAAAGACAAAGCAAAGAACGAAACAGAAGGGCACGCAAATATATGGAGAAATGGTGTATGGGCGGTGAAAGAGACAGAAAGACAGAAGGAAAGAACAACTCAAATTGCTGTGGTACTGGTCTGGGGTGTAGAGGGAGAGCACAAAATATTCAGTGGTGATGGCACACGCACGCACACACACACACACACACACACACACACACACACACATACACAGAGAGAGAGGGAGAGGGATGAACAAAGAGGCAGACACATAATGAAAGAATACCTCAGATTGGTAGGAAACTGTTCAGGAGTGTACAGGAAGAGAGTAGCGAAAGTAGCAGTGATGGAGAACTTGCCCAGGAGGGACAGGGCTACCGCAGCTGTGGTGGCCGCTTTGTTGTCACCTGTAACCAATTAACCCATCAATCAAATAATAATCGAACAGGCAGCCTGAAAGGCAGCCAACTAGTTCAGTCGAAGATTTTTAATCACCCAGTCTATCAAATCGATCAATCAATCAGCTGGCTAGCTATCAGATCAACCCACTAACCAGCCACTCAATTCCCCAGACAGCCAACCGGCCTACTAACCAGTTCAACCAATCAGCTACATAGCTGTCCGGCCAACACACTGACCAGTTAAATAAACCAGCTGAATCAACCAAC
Source organism: Babylonia areolata (assembly GCF_041734735.1). Lineage (NCBI taxonomy): Eukaryota > Metazoa > Mollusca > Gastropoda > Neogastropoda > Buccinidae > Babylonia > Babylonia areolata. The sequence goes on along the minus strand of NC_134880.1, from coordinate 48,554,324 downwards.
TAAACATCAAACCAACCAACCATTTCAACAAATAATCAATTAAACAATGAATGAATTCATCAGTTAATCAATGGGTCAGCCAGTCCATCATTAGAACTTTCGGCAGCCAGCTAAAATTTGGATCAGTCAGTCAGACAGTCAACGCACGGCGCAGCGCAACACAACCTTTTTTAAAACACATCCACGCAACAGAACACAACAAACCCTGAAACCACATCAAAACAAGACCAAAACTAGACTTTAGACGGTAAGTTTCAAGTCTTGTTTGTGTCTGTCCGACAAGTCACCTGCGAGAGATGACAAAGCGACAGAGGCCAGCAGTGACAGTCCTGCCAGCACGTGAAATACGGCACAGAATCTCTTGCGACCAAATCTGAAAACGAACGAATGAGAAACAGTGAATCAATTAACAAGCACAGGCACATTTCAATACCAAACGTTACAGAACCTACTCACTTGCTTATTGTCCATCATGCGCTCTGGTATGTAAGCAAGCTATGAAGAACCACCACTCTTTTCTGTTTTGGGCCTGTATTTGAATGATAACCCAGGTGTTCTCCAGGGGTTATTCTGCGCCAGGTGGACTTCCTCTCTTGCGTCTATCCTCTGGTGTCCAGCTGATGGCTGTCCTGGTGATCTCAATAGTACTGGTGAGTATTTGTTGATTGGAGGTGGTAGTGTAGTATTGGACCTGAAGATTCACGCGGATCTTCGAAAAAGTTTGGTATGGAAGGCTGACAACTTCGTTAGATCACTCTCAGTAATCTTCTAGCATTCTGAGCCATAGACATAGTGGAAAGTACACAACTCTGGTACAATTCTCACACTGGTGTTGGTGCTGTACTGGGTGCATTTCCACACCTAAATAAACTATTCCAAAAACAAACACATATCTCAAGATCACGAAAAGATTAAAAGTTAGTAACATGTATAGGAAGCCGGGTTCGATTCATCTCAGTATCGGCGCCTGCTGGGTAAAGGGTGGAGATTTTTCCAATCTCCCAGGCCAACATATATGCAGACCTGCTAGTGCCTGAACCCCCTTCGTGTGTATACGCAAGCAGAAGAACAAATACGCACGCTAAAGATCCTGTAATCTATGTCAGCGTTCGGTGGGTCATGGACACAAGAACATACCCCCAGCATGCACACCTCCGAAAACAGTGGCTGCCTAGATGGCGGTAGTAAAAACGGTCATACACGTAAAAACCCACTCGTGTATATACAAGTGAACGTGAGGGTTGCAGTCCACGAACGAAGAAGAGGAATAGAAAGAAAGAAAGATAGAAAAAAAAACGAGAAAGAGTGAATGAAAGAATAAAGAAAGGGAAGTGAGATGGAAAGAAATTAAAGAAAACAAAAACGAAGAATAAAAGACAGACAAAACACCCCAGAAAATGACAGGCAGACAGGCAGAAAGGAAAGAAAAAACACTTAGACAATAATCACACACTCCTTCACTGGCTTTATTTCACGAAAAACAAGAACGTGATATCACACCCTACATTATTCACATAAAACACACACCTTTGTGAAAAAAATAATGCGACTGGACCGGACGGTACTTCCACCAGAGCGTTCAGAGCAAACCCCAGGTACATGTCGTCAGCAAGGTTCACTGACGTCATAAGCAGCCCGTAATACGTCATAACATTCACACCCCTGTCGTTGGAAGAAGTATAATCACTGTCAGTATGGTACTTATGCGTATGGGTACTTCATAACTGTTTAACCTACATCAAAAAACAAATTTCGGTAACACATATGACGAAGATTTCTATTCCATCTGCATTTGAAAACCAAACAGCATTTGATATTTTTCATCGTCAAACTGTAAGCAGATTTTTTCATTTCATTATTACTTTTTTTTGTTTTTTTTTTTACAAAGCAAAGCGACACACACACACACACACACACACACACACACATATATATATATATATATATATATATATATATATATATATTAATATTTATAAGTATGCTGTATTATCAGTGGTTTCTCCAGTCAATGGGAAATCATTTACAGCTCACTCTTTCGTGAAGGACTATGACTCTCAAACTAGGAGGCAAAATTGCACTGGCTCTTAGTGCTGCAGCATTGTGGACTAGTTGGCCTTTGGGAACCATCCCAACGCCGACTGTCCTAAAGCCTTCTTGGCCGAGAGAGTGGGGATGTAACTTGGGCAAGACACTCTCCACTATTATCAAATTCTAGCCCAAATAGTTGGAACAGCAGTTGCCTCCTCTGCTGTTCTGATGGTCATAGTCGGACACGACTGACTATCATATACATATATACGAGTATATATATATATGCTGAGACATCGCTAGAACGCTGGCGTAGTAGATACGGGCGTTGGAAAAGGAAAGGTAGACATGTAGGCAAGTAAGCAGACAGATGTTAATCTATGCTACTTATAACTTAAGGGCGGCAAATTATCATCCTGCTGCAAAGATAACGGCAAATGAACAGGAACGGTCATCACGGTGGAGTGATGGTCTAGAGGTAACGTGTCCGACAAGGAAGGAAGCTAGAGACTCTGAGCGCACTGGTTCGAATCCCGGCACAGTCGCCAGTATTTTCTCCGCCTCCATTAGACCTATGGTGGTGGTCTGGACGCTAGTCATTCGGATGAGACGATAAACTGAAGTCCCGTGAACAGCATGAACTTAGCGCACGTAAAAGAACCCACGGCAACAAAAGGATTGTCCCTGGCAAAATTCTGTAGAAAAATCCACGTCGATGGGAAAACAAATTTTAAAAAAAACTGCAAGCAGAAAAAAATACAAAAAAGGTGGCTTTCTCTGTGTAGCGACACGCTCTCCCTGGGGAGAGCAGCCCGAATTTCACACAGAGAAATCTGTTGTGACAAAAAAGAGTAATACAATACAATTATCACACTGCAAGAACTCTTGCACCTGGGAGACATTCAGAGACTGGCCAAAGACTGCCAGAAAACATAACGGACAGTATGAGAAGAGAGAAGAGCAAGGACAATGTCAAGGAATCCTCACCACGCGAAGCCATTGATCACAGTACACACGAAGACGTGTTTGTGCCTGACAAAATCAGTGATTCCGTATTTGGGCAGGTCCTCTTTGTCACCAGGTGCAGAAGGACTAGCTATGAGTGGCTCGGGATGCCCTCCGGGTACCTCAGATGCTCCGTTCTTCAGGTCGTGTCCTTCATCAGAGGTGTGCTGCCCCAGAATGTTGGTTCTGAAGACGTTGAGCACGTTCACCTGGCTGACTTTGTTCTGAGCTGCCGCCTTCTTCAGTATCCGCTCTGCGTGCTCCACCCTGCCGTTAGCCACCAGCCAGCGGACTGACTCCTCCAGGAAACTGGGGACATGAAAGACTGGATGGTCAAAGTACTTTTGTGAACTTACAGGCGGACAGAAGACGGACAGACAGATAGACAGATAGATACATAGCAAACAGACAGACAAGCAAACATATATAGGGATGCGCATATACATAGATGGATATGATAACCCAGAGTGCTAGACAACATGTCTGTAAAAGCAAGTGTGTCTTCAGGAACAGAGACAGGTACTTTAGTCGTGATTTATTGACCCTTCTGGGGTTTACCAGAAAATGTCTTGAGCAGAGCTTGTCATGCTGTTTGTCAACCTCATAAAGTTAGCGTATCCCAAAGTTGAACTCCTCATACATCCCCGAGATAGTAACGAAATAAGGCATTGTTAGGTTGGAAACTGGTGTGGGCTTTCTCATAACCCAGTAAACCCATCCTGGGTCACCCTGAAACGTCAGGCTAATGGGGCTCTGGTGAAGCTGTAGGTCGGCACTTGATGTCCATTGCTCGATAAAAAAAAAATTAAAGGAGAAAAAAGCGAACATATGAAAGAAATCGATCTGGAAATGGAAAAGGGCGACGAACTTGTCCAACAACGCCCCCCCCCCTCCCCCCCCCCCCCCACTCCCCCATCCCCATCAAATTTGATATTGACAGACATGGTTTTTCCAGAGAAAATGAACTTGTTAAAGTTTATCATGGGCATGCTTGTGCAAACATACACAGACACACACAGACATACAGAAACACGCACACATATTTGAGTGATGGCCTAGAGGTAACGCGTCCGCCTAGGAAGCGAGAGAATCTGAGCGTGCTGGTTCGAATCACGGCTCAGCCGCCGATATTTTCTCCCCCTCCACTAGACCTTGAGTGGTGGTCTGGACGCTAGTCATTCGGATGAGACGATAAACCGAGGTCCCGTGTGCAGCATGCACTTAGCGCACGTAAAAGAACCCACGGCAACAAAAGGGTTGTTCCTGGTAAAATTCTGTAGAAAAATTCACTTCGATAGGAAAAACAACTAAAACTGTACGCAGTGGAAAAAAAAATGGGTGGCGCTATAGTGAAGCGACGCGCTCTCCCTGGCTAGCAGTCCGAATTTAACACAGAGAAATCTGTTGTGATAAAAAGAAATACAAATACATCATACAAATAAATACAAATTTTCGTATCAGTGTTACTACGAAGATCATAAAGGTTCAGTTTGCTTACACACGTGAGCCAAAAAAAGGGTAGACATCAAAATCAGATCCTCACTGTATCAGCAGGAAAGTGTAGACAGAGAAACCACAGATGAGCAGCTGGAGGTAGCGCCAGGGGAAGTGCCTCATCAGAAAGGCCAGTAGACCCAGTAGGACCATGCAACAGCCCCACACGACACTGCCACACAAGAGGTGAACGAAGCGGAGTCTGGTCGGCATCATCTCCATGCCCATGATGACGCCCGTCAGATCAATTCCCTGAGTAGTTAAGTCAGTGAATGAGTAGGTAAGTAGTTAAGTCAGTGAATGAGTAGGTAAGTAGTTAAGTCAGTGAATGAGTAGGTAATTAGGTAAGTCAGTCAATGGGTAGGTAAGTAGGTAAGTCAGTGAATGAGTAGGTGAATCAGTGAATGAGTAGGTAAATAGGTGAGGGAATGAGTAGGTAAGTCAGTGAATGAGTATCAGTTTCAGTTTCAGTAGCTCAAGGGGGCGTCACTGCGTTCGGACAAAATCATATACGCTACACCACATCTGCCAAGCAGATGCCTGACCAGCAGCGTAACCCAGCGCGCTTAGTCAGGCCTTGAGAAAAAAAAAGAAAAAAAAGGGGGAATAAATAATAGATAAGCTTACATAAATAAATAAATAAATAATAATTATAATATGGAAAAAGGTAGTAGTAATAATAATAATGATAATAATAATTATAATAATAAAATTAAAAAAATAAATAAATGAATAAATAAATAAATAAATAAAAATAAAAAAATAAGACAGCAATGATGATAAATAAGCAAATAAATGTAAAATATGAAGACACACATTCACACATACCCCCACACATGCATAACAGATATGCACCAAACATGCAGTTTCACAGATATGAAAGCACAGTCAAATACATATAAACGTACATGAGCTCCAACACACACACACACACACACACACACACACACACACACATTACCCTGCACCTCTTCTACCCCCCTCCTCCACACACTCATTTCTAGTCTACGTATCGCAGCTTCCACGGCACACACACACACACACACACACACACACACACACAAACACACACACACACACACAGATGAACACTTACTTGTACAAGCACACACACATACGCCCATATCTCCCACCCCAAACCCCACACACATATATACAAAGATCAATATATATATACGTTCCAATATCCTGTTGCTCCCACAGTGTAGGCATGCATACACTCACATACCTCATCCTCTACCCCACCTCCCCCCCGCACCCCCACCCACACACACACACACACACACACACACACACACACACACACACACGCACGTGCACAGAACTCTCCTGACACTTGTGTACACTTACACTCTCTCGCATGCACAAACGCACTCAAAAGCATAGACACATACAAACATACACATACACACACGCACAGAGGCTGCCACTGATTGGCCGCAAGAGGGATGGGAAAAGTTCTCTGATGCCAAGAACGTGGCGTCTAGTGTGTTGCTCAGTCTATTGTATTTGGAAAGGCCCACAGAGACTCTGTTCCGTTTTGAAGAAATTTGCGCAATGTTGGTTTGGAAATGATGCCGATATTTGATTTGCAAAGCATAATGCTCTACCTTTCATGTTAGACTTGCGGCCGCTCCCTCTCTCTGCTTTTATTTCTTTGAGGCGATCGATGGTGTGATGGCCTTGTACCTGTTCTTTTTGATATTCTTTGACTTTTCTGAGGATTTCCGATTTTCCTACATGTAGGCCACTCGTTGGTGTTGCGTTACCAGCAAGTCTGTCAGCTCGCTCATTTCCCTTAACACCTGCATGTCCCGGGCAGTATGACCATGTGAGTTTTTTAATCTGAAAATTGCGCATTGCCTTATGCCACTCTGGGCTTCCCATTCCGTTTTCAATTTTCTGTATGTGAATGAGTAGGTAAATAGGTAAGTCAGTGAATGAATAGGTACGTCCGTGAATGAGTAGGTAAGTAGGTAAGTCAGTGAATGAGGAAGTAAGTAGGTAAGTCAGTGAATGAATAGGCAGTCCGTGAATGAGCAGGTAAGTAGGTAAGTCAGTGAATGAGGATGTAAGTAGGTAAGTCAGTGAATGAGGAGGTAAGTCAGTGAATGAGGAGGTAAGTAGGTAAGTCAGTGAATGAGGATGTAAGTAGGTAAGTCAGTGAATGAGTAGGTAAGTCAGTGAATGGGTAGGTAAGTCAGTGAATGTGTAGGTAAGTCAGTGAATGGGTAGGTAAGTCAGTGAATGGGTAGGTAAGTCAGTGAATGGGGAGATAAGTAGGTAGGTCAGTGAATGTGTAGGTAAGTCAGTGAATGGGTAGGTAAGTCAGTGAATGAGGTGTAAAATAGGTAAGTCAGTGAATGAGGAGATGTAAAATAGGTAAGTCAGTGAATGAGGAGGTAAGTAGGTAAGTCAGTGAATGGGTAGGTAAGTCAGTGAATGAGTATGTAAGTCAGTGAATGGGTAGGTAAGTAGGTTAGTCAGTGAATGAGTAGGTAAATAGGTAAGTGAGTAAATGAGTAGGTAAGTCAGTGAATGAGTAGGTGAATCAGTGAATGAGTAGGTAAACAGGTACGTGAGTGAATGAGTAGATAAATAGGTACGTCAGTGAATGGGTAGGTAAGTAGGTAAGTCAGTGAATAAGTAGGTAAGTCCGTGAATGAGTAGGTAAGTGGGTAAGTCAGTCAATGGGTAGGTAAGTAGGTAAGTCAGTGAATGAGTAGGTGAATCAGTGAATGAGTAGGTAAATAGGTAAGTGAGTGAATGAGTAGGTAAGTCAGTGAATGAGTAGGTAAATAGGTAAGTCAGTGAATAAGTAGGTAAGTCAGTGAATGATTAGGTAAGTCCGTGAATGAGTAGGTAAGTAGGTAAGTCAGTGAATGAGGATGTAAGTAGGTAAGTCAGTGAATGAGTAGGTAAGTCCGTGAATGAGCAGGTAAGTAGGTAAGTCAGTGAATGAGGAGGTAAGTAGGTAAGTCAGTGAATGAGTAGGTAAGTGAGTGAATAAGTAGGTAAGTCATTGAATGTGTAGGTAAGTCAGTGAATGAGGAGGTGTAAAATAGGTAAGTCAGTGAATGAGGAGGTGTAAAATAGGTAAGTCAGTGAATGAGGAGGTAAGTAGGTAAGTCAGTGAATGGGTAGGTAAGTGAGTGAATGAGTAGGTAAGTAGGTAAGTCAGTGAATGGATAGATAAGTAGGTAAGTCAGTGAATTAGTAGGTAAATAGGTAAGTCGGTGAATAAGTAGGTAATTAGGTACGTCAGTGAATAAGTAGGTAGATAGGTAAGTCAGTGAATGAGTAGGTAAGTAGGTAAGTCAGTGAATGAGGAGGTAAGTGAGTGAATGAGTAGGTAAGTAGGTAAGTCAGTGAATGAGGAGGTAAATGAGTGAATGAGTAGGTAAATAGGTAAGTCAGTGAATGAGTAGATGAATCAGTGAATGAGTAGGTAAATAGGTGAGTGAATGAGTAGGTAAATAGGTAAGTCAGTGAATGGGTAGGTAAGTAGGTAAGTCAGTGAATGAGGAGGTAAGTAAGTGAATGAGTTGAGTAGGTAAGTAGGTAAGTCAGTGAATGAGGAGGTAAATGAGTGAATGAGTAGGTAAGTAGGTAAGTCAGTGAATGAGTAGGTGAATCAGTGAATGAGTAGGTAAATAGGTAAGTCAGTGAATGAGTAGGTAAATAGGTAAGTCAGTGAATGAGTAGGTAAGTAGGTAAGTCAGTGAATGAGGAGGTAAGTGAGTGAATGAGTGGGAAACTTGATGAATGAGCAGGTACGGTAGGGAATTAGCAGATAAGTTAGTGAATATGTGGGTAAGTCAGTGAATAAATTGATAAGTCGATAAATAAGTAGGTAAGTTCGTGAGTAAGTACGTAGGTTAGTGAGCAAGCAGATAAAACAGTGAGCACGTAGGTAAGTTAGTGAGAGGGTGGCTGAGTACGTGAGCATGAGAGTAAATAGTGCAGTTAAGCTGGCAAAGAAGGGAGACAGGGATTTTGCAAGAAGGGAAGGGCAAATTGGAAAGGATTCTGTTCGAAATCAACAAACGAGCGAGCAAGTATGTAGAACGCCTTTTTTTTCTTTTTTCTTTTTCTTAACTCACTCAGTACGGCCAGTCCTCTCTTCTCCTCTACACAGACCCCTCGGATGTCCAGTGGGTGTCTGAATGACCCAAGCTTTAGCTTCCGTCGTCAGAACTGTGGTATTCTTTGTCAACATTCACCTCTTCAGTATAAGAGCGTTTCCGCTTGTAATATTTTGATGATGGTAATTGGGATGAAACTCTGTTAACGTCGTCTCTTTCGCCGTTCGTATGGAGAGAGTTAAAAGCCTGGTCTGGTCATGTGTTCGGTGCATGCACCCATTCCTAAGCAAAGTGACAACTGAACAGAAGCGGGAAATACAAGTGGGAAACCAGTACGTCGTTGAGTGAAGCACGGATCAAAGGAAGGGAAACAGAGATGTGTTTGTGTTGTTTTTTTTACAGCATATTGGGACCATCAGATTTTCTTCGGTTCAGAATGCTCTTTCATTTCCATGTGACTCTTCGAGGGGAATACAGTAGATAGGTAATACCCCCAACATACTCAATGTGAGCTACATCCTTCTGGTAAAAGACGAGTGAAGAAAACACTAAGTGTCTACAGCATATTTGTTTTTGAAATTATTCTGCTTTAATTAATTTTGAGTCTTATAAGTTACAATCAATGGTGTTTGTATGATATAGCCATTCCTAGCACTGGTTTTTTGGCCTCTTCCTTTCTACTGACTCCATCCCCACCTTGTGGGATGAGAATGGAGGCGGAGGAGAATAAGTGTGTGTGTGTGTGTGTGTGTGTGTGTGTGTGTGGTGTGGTGTGTGTGTGTGTGTGTTGTGTGTGTGTGTGTGTGTGTGTGTGTGTGTGTGTGTCTGTGCGTGTGTGTGGAGGATGCATGCAACTGATAATAAGTAAGTGCTTTTATGAATGGATAATATTATTCTAAACTAAGCTCTTAATACTATTGTATTCTTGATAGTTTTCAGTAGGTGCGCTTGGTTGAGTTTCCTGTATTTACTTCTTTCTTCTTTTTTTTTTAGACTGTAACTGACTCATCTTTGCGTTTGGAACTGCAGTGCTTGAATGCATTGACTGTGTGCTTTGTTTCACTTTTAAATCTCAATCAATTTAGTTGTATATATTTGATCATTCCTTTTTGACTCACTTGTGTAAACAAAGTGAGTCTATGTTTTAACCCGGTGTTCGGTTGTCTGTGTGTGTGTGTGTGTGTGTGTGTGTGTGTGTGTCTGTGTGTCTGTGTGTCTGTGTGTCTGTGTATCTGTGTGTCCGTGGTAAACTTTAACATTGACATTTTCTCTGCAAATACTTTGTCAATTGACACCAAATTAGGCATAAAAATAGGAAAAATTCAGTTATTTCCAGTCATCTTGTTTAAAACAATATTGCACCTATGGGATGGGCACAAGAAAATAAAAAATGAAGCCTAATTATATGCAAACTGCATTTACTGTTATATTTATATTTTTTGTATTCTCTAAACTTGGCACTTTGATCTGATATTCTGACCCAACAACAAGAGCAGTCATTATTATCATTTTTTGCTCAAACAGGAACTTCTTTTGCTAAGCATGGAAGTTTTATTTATTTTGCAAACGTTTTGGTGCAGATGGTAAAAAAGGGAAATTACTCTGTAATAAATGCCAGGGGACTTAATTCGAATCTGGTTAGGCCTTCTTTTTTTTCTTTTTTTTTAACGCGAAGCTTTATAATAAGAAATACAGAACACATTTTAACGATTAGACTTTTTTTTTTTCAGTGTATCACAAGTGAGTCTTGGAGGCTTTGCCTCTCTTGTTTTATATACCTTATCAACTTGTGTTACTGCTGGCTGTTCCATTAAGGAACCTTGTTATTTATTTCAATGTTTATGGTATACTTTGTGGACGGGAGGAGGGAGGGCTATACTATTACTGAAATTCATTAATATACCGTATAATTGGGATTAATATTGATGCTTTGCATGATGTTTTATTTATGTTAGAGAATTTAACTGTGGAAATATGCATTACTGCATGTGCAGAAGGGCTTGTACAGGTCCACAGCCATGCTTTTATCTTATTGTTTTGGATGATAACCTTATAATCAATGTACAGGTATTATTGTTCACACACACACACACACACACACACACACACACACACACACACACACACACGCACGCACACACACACACACACACACACCTCACTCTGTCTCTCCCTTTTTGGCCCCCATATCTCTCTCTCTCCTCTCCTCTCCCTCTTTCATTCATTGGAATTCAGATTATGGTCTACCATTATCTAAAGAAATTACAGTCACATATTTGCTTCTTGTGTTTGACTCACTTGTATAAACAAAGTGAATCTATGTTAACCAGGTGTTCGTTGTCTCTCTGTGTGTGTGTTTGTGTTTGTGTGTGTGTGTGTGTGTGTGTGTGTGTGTGTGTGTGTGTGTGTGTGTGTGTGTGTGTGTGTGTGTGTGTGTGTGTGTGAGTCTGTGTTTAACATTGTATTGTAGTATTGTATTACTCTTTTTTTCTCACAATATATTTAATCGTGTGAAATTCGATCTGCTCTCCCAAGGGAGAGCGCATCGCCACACTGAGAACGCCACCCTTTTTTTGTATTTTTTCCTGCCTGCAGTTTTCATTTGTTTTCCTGTCGAAGTGGATCTTTCTACAGAATTTTGCCAGGGACAACCCTTTTGTTATCGTTGGTTCTTTTACGTGCGCTAAGTGCATGCTGAAAGAAAGGTGTTGGGTCAGATGAAATTCCCCCTATTATATCTAATGGTATTGTCTATTATAAAAACAAAGATAAAGCTGATGTTTTTAACAACTTTTTCATTTCACAATCCACTCTTGAAGACAGCGAAAAAGATTTACCTGATATTCCATTCCTCGACTTAGAACTTACAGACATAGCGCTTACTACTTCTGATGTTGAAGGTGTTATTCTAAATCTAAATAAAAATAAAGCGGTAGGGCCAGATCTTGTACATAACAGATTGTTAATTGCCTCATTGCCAGCCATTCTAGACCCACTAACCAGGATTTTCAACAAAAGCCTTCATGAATCAAAATTTCCTCTGGTATGGAAAACAGCACATGTAAATCCTCTGCATAAAAAAGCTTCGAAGGAACTTTGTAGTAATTACCGTCCAATCTCTTTGCTTAGCTGTGTTGGTAAAGTCCTTGAGAGATGCATCCATAAGCAAGTTTACAAGTTTTTTTCATCAAATCATATTTTATCTCCTTCCCAATCAGGTTTTATTCCTGGTGATTCGACAGTAAATCAGTTGCTCTGTATTTATAATGACTTATGCTCATCTTTTGATAATGGAGTCACAACCCAGGCTGTGTACTTTGATATATCTAAAGCTTTTGATCGGGTTTGGCATAAGGGACTTCTTCTGAAGTTAAGAGCGAATGGCATACGAGGCAAATTACTTGACTGGTTTTCCGATTACCTCTCTAACCGTATCCAAGCAGTTGTTATAAAGAGTGATAAGTCTGATTACAAAGGAATACCCGCAGGTGTTCCTCAAGGCTCTGTACTTGGTCCACTATTATTCCTTATCTATATCAATGATATTGTATACGACATCCATTCAAACATTAAGCTATTTGCAGATGATACAAGTATGTCCTTAGCACTAAATAACCCAAACATCCGTGCACAAACACTCAATTCTGACTTAGAAAAGATAGATTCTTGGGCTAAGCGATGGAAAGTCAAATTTAATGAGGGGAAAACAGAGTTATTAAATTTTTCTCGAAACACTGACACAATTTTACCTCTTACTTTTGGCATCACACCATTACAATGTACAGACACACATAAACATCTAGGCGTCATACTCCAAAACAACTGCAAATGGGAGGAACATATTAAAAGTATAATCAATGCTGTAACTATGTTGGTTTCTTGTCTTAAGACGTATAAGTACAAGTTAAATAGGAGAGCATTAGAAATCATGTACAAATCATTCATATTACCACATTTTGACTATGCTGATATTGTTTGGGATAATTGCACAGATGCACAATCAGATTCTCTGGAAAATTTACAGCTTGATGCATTAAGAACCATAACTGGAGCTGTTCGTGGGACAAGCCACCAAAAAATATACCAAGAATCAGGGTTCTGTACACTTAAGGAAAGAAGGAAAAGACACAAACTTGTGCATTATTTCAAGATGGTTAACGGTCTATGCCCTAACTACCTAAATGGTCTTGTTCCTGGTCTTGTTTCAGACAATAACCCTTACCATAGACGCAGGTCATTGGAACGCACCGTACCAAGATTTCACACCGAACTCTATCGGAAATCATTCATACCATCTACTACTTATCTCTGGAATTCTCTACCTGATTATGTTAAAACCAGCAATTCCTTAAGCCAGCTTAAACATTACCTATGTGCTAACGATGCTGTAGTGCCTAGCTATTATTACTATGGTAAACGGAAGGAACAAATCATTCACTGTCGACTTCGTCTAGGGATTAGTGACTTAAGAGAAGATATGTTCAACAGACATTTAATAAACGACCCACTTTGTGCTTGTGGCACTGCAAGCGAAACTGCTGAACATTATTTATTAGTTTGTCAAGACTTTCATATGGCTCGGGCAAACACAATCTTAAATTTATCTCCAAACTACATTCACGTTAAAATTCTGTTGCATGGAGATCCTGTTCTCCAAAATCATACAAATATATTCATATTTCAAACTGTCCACCAGTTTATCTCCGATTCAAATAGATTTTAGCTTAGAAAGTATTGTGAAGAAAGAGTACAACATGATTCTATTCGTAAAATATATGTTGAATTTTTTGACTGACCAAATATTCAAGGTGAATGGATTGGCCAATGATCTGTTAGAATTTCTCCTCTCCCCTCTGTTCCCCCTCCTCCACCACCTTACCCTCCATTCTTCTAAATTTTCTTCTTCTTCTTCGTGTTTTTCTTCTATTAGGCCAATTACTTTGGTGATAACAAATTTAATCTCATGTTAATATTGATATTAGCATTATTTTACTATATTATGTACTGTTTGTTTATTTGTTTTATTTCATCATTACATTACTTACTGTTTATGCATGTTATTTCATACAAGTCATAATATGGTTCATCTGCCGTCATGATAAAATTGAAGTGCAACGTTGTGAGCACAGTATAAGCTTTAAGCTTGTTGATGCTCTTTTGTCATTCAATGCAT
>NC_134880.1:48528036-48535536 GCF_041734735.1 Babylonia areolata | reverse complement strand
ACTGTACTGTACTGTACTGTACTGAACTGCACTGTACTGCACTGTACCGTAGGGAACTTCATATCTACTGTACTGTACAGTACTGCACTGTACTGCTCTTTACTGTACGGAACTTTAGATCTATTGTACTCTACGGTACTGCAATCCATTGCACTGCACTGTACTGTACAGAACATTAGATCTGTTGTACTCTGCTGCACTGTCCTGCACTGCACTCTACTGTATATCTACTGCACTGTACTGTACTGTACGATATTTCATATCTACTGCACTGTACTGCACTGTACTGAACCGCATTGTACTGTACTGTACTGTTTTGTACTGTGCTTTGCCCTGCTCTGTTGTGCTGTACTGCACTGTACTTGTTACTGACACAGAACTCATAGAAGCAGCTCCGGATTTCCCTCACCTCAGACGTCACAGAATGGTCAGGAGGTTCAGCGAATTCCAGACCATTGGGACATGGCGTTTCCGTTTTCTCCCCTGTGACGTTCACCCACGTCACACTGCAGGTTCCATACGTCACATTCGTCACGTCAGGAGGAATCATGTGTGACGTATCGTTAGTAGTTTCTTTACACTGGTGTTTGTTCATTTTTCCTGAAGAAAAATAGAAAATATTTTTAAGCTAGTGAAAACGACAGTATTTATTATGTCAGTGAAAACAAGATACTGTTGAGAGTATTAAAGAGGTGGAGAGAGGTGTGTGGGGAGGGGGGGTAGAGAGTGATAGAGAGAGGGGGAGGGGGGCGGGGGGGCGAAAACAGACCAGTTTGCCATATTCATGTTCGAGAGAGAAAAAGAAAGCTAGAAAGAGAGAGAGAGAGAGAGTGTGTGTGTGTGTGTGTACTTAGCGCACGTAAAAGAACCAACGGCAACAAAAAGCTTGCCACTGGCAAAGTTCCGTAGAAAGTTCCACATTGATGGGAAAACAAATACACTTGCAGGCAGAAGAAAAGGGTGGCGCTCTTATTGTAGCCGATGCGATCTCCCTGGCGAGAGAAACCTGAATTTCACACAGAGAAACATGTAGTGACAAAGAGTGATACAATACAATACAATACAATTATGACTATAATACAATACAATACAATACAATACAATACAATTATGTCTTTACGCAGACAGGCGGGCAGGTAGTTTGCCAGGATTACGGGGATGTGGAAGAAAACGGGGAAGAATCTGAAAAAGAAAACAATTCGTAGTAGTAGTAGTAGCAGAAGTAGTAGTAGTAGCAGCAGTAGCAGTAGCAGCACCAGCAGTTGAAGAAGCAGAAGAAAAATAAGAGAGCAACAACAACAACGACGACAACAATACCAACAGCACACACACACACACACACACACACACACACACACACACGCGCGCACACACACACACACGAACGCACGCACGCACGCACGCACACACACACACACACACACACACACACGGGTGCACACACGCACGCACACACACACACACACACTCACGCACAGAGAGAGAGAGAGAGGAGAGGACAGCAGCAACAACGACAGCAACAACACTAATACAATGAAAACATACAACGTACAGAAGTAACAACGCAGAAACACAGACAGACACGCAAGCCAGACGGACACGCGTGTACCAATAAAGACAATGGCCATCATGTTCAACGCTGCCGGAGCGAGGCACAAGAACAGCAGACAGAGCTGACTGATCTGGAACCATCCTGGCCAGCCTAGACTTATCAGCACTGTGTCCAGACCATGGCCTGCTCCTTTGTGGTCGTCCATCTTACTGGCACTGATGAGAAGAAGAAGAAGAAGAAGAAAAATTAAGGATAATGCTTGATGATGATGCTGCTGATGATGATGATGAAGATTCATAATGAAAATGATGACAGCAACAACAACAACAACAACAAAAACAACAGCAAAAATAGGAGCATCTACATGAACAATAATAACAGCAACAATAATGAAAATGATAATAACGAGAATACAACAACCACATCAAGAACAACACAAAAAAGAAGTGAGAATCACACAAAAAAAAGTTTGACTCAAAATCGATTTCATTCAGAATAAGTCTCTCACAGTTCAAACAGAATGACAACAACAACAACAACAACAATAACAACAACAAAAACATTGTAGAATGGTCAGTTTTATATGACTAGAGAAATGATTCAGTCGAAGATAAACATTAAATAATGATTAAATATTGTTCCACTTTATCAGGTAAAGAGACGGAATACGATGCTACCTGTTAGTTGGCACACAGGTGAATTCCAGGTGCAGTGAAATAAACCCTGTCAGATCGGGTACCGTTCACAGGGACGTGTACAGTCAGACCGACAGAATTTGACCTCTGCAGAAAATGTCAAAATATTTAGAACCATCATAACACCATTGCGCTGGAAGATATGAGCTCTCTCTCTCTCTCTCTCTCTCTCTCTCTCTCTCTCTCTCTCTCTCTCTCTCTCTCTCTCTCTCTCTCTCTCTCTCTCTCTCTCTCTCTCTCTGAGATTGGAAAAATATTTCAGACAACCTTGTTTATTCAAACTCGTCTTGTTAATGTCATCTACAAACGAAAGTCTTGTTAAACAATTCACTCTTTATCTGTGTAAAGCGTTTAAACGTCGAAGTGCCTTCGTAACATCTTGAACGTTCAGTGTATTTGTACGCGACTTTCATGTTTATCCCCCTTCTAAGGGGCTATGGCCTTTATGAATAAAACATCTTCAGTCTTCAGTCTCTCTGAGATTGGACCTTCACTGCCGAAAACTATTTGTCAGTGCTTATATAGAATCACACATTAACTATGCTTCGACAGTGTGGGATTCGGCGAGTGACAGTATTATAAAACCTCTGTTGAGTCTGCATAGAAGAGCTGTAAAATTGATTCTTTTAAAATCTTCATCATTGACTATATCTGATTATAAAGCTCTTTATATCCTCCCACTAAAAACAAAACTTCTATTTAACAAAGGTCTATTTATGTTCAAAATCATGTCTGGATTTGCTCCCCCCCTCAATAAAGAATAAATTTGTAACCAACACTCATTGTCATGTTCATAAAGTAATGGTACGACTTCCAAGGATCGATCTTTTTAAATCTAGTCTGTCTTATTCAGGGGGCTGTATATGGAATGAAATATTATCCAGCTTCAATGTAAACATTGTAAAAGACATCCCTAACTTTAAAAACATATATCGTGCACATTTACTGAAAAACATGTGGTTATGTGACACATATCAATTATAAACAACAAACATGTATAGATTGTCAATATATCTAGGCCTCTCTCCTCCCCTGTCAGTTTCTCTCTATGTCTGTCTCCACTGTCACTGTCACTATATCTGCCTGTTCAGTCAGCCTCCCCTACCTACTTTACTCCCTCCTTGTCCATTCTTCCTTCCGCTCTCCACCACGCCCCTACCCTATTGTCCTCGTTTTTATTCATCTATCGCGATATTGTATTGTACATAAGTTCTATGTTTATGTTTGCACATGCTTGTGTAATGTTGACGTTGGTGTTGTGAATTGACTCTCGCTTCTTCTTTTTTTTCCAATTATTGTTCTTGCCCAGAGGGCTGGATGTAAACAAGTACTTTGTGCTTACTCCTTTACCCTCGTAAAACAAAATTTCGTTCGTTCGTTCGTTCGTTTGATCTTTCTCTGGGGGACGACGGGTAATGGCGGCCAGGCAGCAGCTCTGCGAATCTGTGTGGGAGTTTTTTGTGGCGCGTGGAGTTGTGCTGGACTGTTGCAAGAAAGTATTGTGAACAGAGTGTCAGTAAAGGATCGGAGATAGTAGAGTTGGTGAAACATGGTCGACTTAGTGACTTGGAGGGCAGCTATCGGTGTTTTTTGTGGTCGAGTGCAATCTGGGTCATGTTTGCAAGGAAAGAGGTCACGTCAAAGTGAGCAGGTGAGCGATGGCTTACAGAGTAAAGAAAGTTTTATCAGAACATGGTTTTGGAATTGTGTGGTTGTCACAGGGAGTAGGAAACGAGCAGCAATTTATATCAGAATTTAAAGACAGACTTATTTGTTCTTTTCAACAAAACTGGCACTCCGATATGGAAACAAAAGAAAAATATAGTTGGTTTTTCTCATTTAAAAACGTATTTCAAACTGAAAAATTTCTAATTATCATTACAGATAAATGGCAAGATTTCGATTGAGGACACTTGGTTTCAATGCAAATAAAAAATGGTTTGAACCTGGGACTTCCGTAGAATTACCATGCCCATCATGTGGCTCACAAATTGAAGATGAGAAACACTTTTTGTTTGAGTGTAAAGCTTATGATGAGTTGAGAAAAAAATGTGAATTTTTTTAAGTAGGTATAGCCGAAATGCACAACATTGTTTCTGTTTTATCATCTGAGGATGAAATTATAATTAGATCGATTGCAAAATTTATTGCAGAAGCGCAAAAAATAAGACAAGGACGTTATCCACGGGCAAAATAATGTTAGTTGACTGAATGCTGATATGTTCTGGAATGAAAGTAAGGAGTACATGAAATTATGTATGTATTTTTTTTTTGTTCTTAGTATTTTCCTTGAAGTGATGAAGTGATACAATGTACATATATAATTATGGTGACAGTGTTACCAATCTTTGTTTGACTGCAAAGTTTAAAATTTACATCATAAAGATTATTGTAATCTGTTGATGTGAAAAATTTACCCCCTTGTCAAAAGACCTTTGCAGGCAATGACAATAAAACATTTGAAGTTTCAAGTTTCTCTCTCTCTCTCTCTGTGACTGTCTTTCTGTGTGCACATGTCAAGTGGAGAAATAAATGGCCACGCTCTGAAGACCCTCGGATTATTATTGATTACCAAGAAATATATGGAAAGATCTATTATTGAAAATTTTATTTACAGTCTTATAGAAACAGGTAAATGCATTGCAAATTCGCGTAAACATATATGTAGCACACACACACACACACACACACACACACACACACACACACACAACGAAAAAAAACGCGCACACACACACACACATACACACACACACACACACACACACACACACACACACACACACACACACACACACACACACACACACACCCCGAAAAAAACAAAAACAAAAGCATAGTTAGATTATCCTAAAAAAAAAAAACATACACATGCGCAAAGCCCCTATTTCTCCATAATTTACGCAGGTATAAATTGGTTCTGGAATCATTATGTATCATTCTTTTATTCCGTGTATATGTTTCTATCTCTGCCATTGCTCTTTTTTTAAACGTGAATTTGAAAACGAGATGGAATCCGGGTCGCTATTTTCTGTTGTTGTTGTCGTTTTAGCAAAACATTATACATGTGATAAACAGGAAAATCTGACTTACAACGGATTGTGTGTGGGTGTGTGTGTGTGTGTGTGTGTGTGTGTGTGTGTGTGTGTGTGTGTGTGAGTGTGTGTGTGTGTGTGTGTGTGTGTGTGTGTGTGTGTGTGTGTGTGTGTGTGTGTGTGTGTCCCGGACTTTCTTGGGTCGACCACCGTTTTATTTTGTACATAAATTCATTATGTCAATTCAGAATAGATGGAAACAAAAAACAAACAAAAAATCTGAACACAGGGAACATTAACAATGTAACAGATGTAAGTCATTATACTTATAAATATATATAGTCCATTACACAATCAACTCAAAACGAGACAATAATCAAGACCAATACCCGGCATTCCATAACTATGTCATTGCAACCAATAGCAATTAAGGAATAAATCAACCATTGAAGAAAAAGCATACAACTTTTCATTTACTGAATCAGGACATGTGGGGGAAAAAAGAAGAAAAGACAATCCAAAAAAAAAAAGACAAAAAAGAAAAAGACCCAAGACAATAATATGGAAGGAAGTTGTAAAAATTATACAATAATGTGTACAAAAGTCAAAATCAATCATAAAAACTGTCAGGCGGTCGACTAGGCAGATAGCAGACACACAAACAGACAGACATATACGGACAGACATTTTTTTTTTTATTTCATCATCCCACACATTGATCAAACTAAAACTCACCGTCAGTGCTGCCTGCAGAGAGCCAAGCTGGTTTCTGCTTGCGTGAAAATACTGACAACGTGATTGCGCACAGACCTGGTGGTGTTAATCACGTGATCGTGATAATATCAGATGCATACACACGTAGGACTTAACTCCTTCTACCCCACAGCTACATGCCTGCTGCAACTCCCTAGGACCAGCACTACATTAGACCACTGCAGAAAAAAAACCAGGGTGGTTCACTACAACACTAAACAAGAGAGGCAAGGCCTTCAAGACTCACTTGTGATACACTTTTTTTTAAAATCCAAGCTTTTTATGTATCGAGTATAATTTCAAAATTTAATGTTTAAGATGAGAAAGATCAGTTTAAAGCAAATTAACTCCCCTAGCATTAATTACAGAGTAATTTCCCTTCTTTACTATCTGCACCAAAACGTTTGCAAAATAACTAAAACTTCCATGCTTAGCAAAAGAAGTTCCTGTTTGAACAAAAAATGATAATAATGACTGCTCTTGTTGTTGGGTCAAAATATCAGATCAAAGTGCCAAGTTCTAGAGAATACAAAAAATATAACAGTAACAATGCAGTTTGCATATAATTAGGCTTTTTTTTTTTTTTTTTTTTTTTTTTTTGGTGCCCATCCCAGAGGTGCAATATTGTTTTAAACAAGATGACTGGAAAGAACTGAATTTTTCATATTTTTATGCCTAATTTGGTGTCAGCTGACAAAGTATTTGCAGAGAAAATGTCAATGTTAAAGTTTACCACGGACACACACACACACACACACACACACACACACACACACACAGACAACCGAACACCGGGTTAAAACATAGACTCACTTTGTTTACACAAGTGAGTCAAAAAACCAGGGTGATTCACTACAACAGTGAAAATCAGTGAAGAATTATTGATTCAATCAGTCAAACAAAGCTTCGTTTTCATGCTTCCGGAATCCGTAAACGTTTCAGTTTACAATTCCAACTGTACCAAGCTAGAATGAACGAAATTTGAATAGTGTGTTTGGTACGAGAATACTCCTACCTGGTCCACAGGGGAAGTAATCATGGCACGAGTTAACTCGTACCTGGAGTAGAATGGATGAAATTTTCAAATTCATAGCAGATGCTTCATATTTGCAAGCATGAAAGATCGCAATAACGTAAGAATCCACATCAAATTTCAAAGCAATATCTCAAACAGTTTTTGAGATATTGAGTTTTGATTTTTCAAAAAAAATCGGCGATTTTAGCGAATTTCTCAAAACGGCACTTTGGAACCCGTTTACAATTGAAACTAACATATTCTCATCGTTAAAACTCTTCATATATTATCTATATAGTATACGAAATACCTCAGATTTTTTTCAGTTGGCATTTTAATGTTATTGGCTAAATGCCAGTGTCATGACTTCTGGGGAAAATGCCTACTTTCTTCATACCCGATCCTGCAGTTTTGATGGTAGCGATACTAAAATGACTGAAACACAAAACC
>NC_134880.1:48520536-48523036 GCF_041734735.1 Babylonia areolata | reverse complement strand
GGCCCGTCTCGCACACACGCTGACAAAGTCATTGACCAGTCGTCTGCTCGCATGCCAGCCTGTTAACAAAGCGGGTTCTTCTTAAACTGTTGTGGATCGAACAAAGCAGTGACAGCAACGTTTTAGTGTTGCCGAAGTACTTGAAATGCTACAAACTGAAGGGTCGACATTGAAGAGGTGGGTGATGACGAAGAAGAAAGTGAATTTAGTGCAGAAAGCGAACACAGGTATATTCGGGGTGAAAATTTGGCATTATTTTCTACATAATGGCAAAACTGTAAAATAAGATGAGATATATATATATATATATATATATATATGTGTGTGTGTGTGTGTGTGTGTGTGTGTGTGTGTGTGTGTGTAATAGCCCAACACGTAATAAACCAGTTCTGAAAGTTTCATTTTCTTACTCTGCATTTTGTATTTTTTTGTAATTTTTTTCCCAAACCCTTACAAATGGGCCGTCTGTGGGGAAAAGCAAGGGAGAAAACTTGTCGTCCCGAGTGAGCAAGGCAACAGATTGTATGGAAAGGGGGATAAAGAATGGTCCCAAAACAAACACTTGGTTTGACTTTGAACTGCAAAACAAGAGATGAGACGGCTGTGGAGAATATTCACACGTTGTAAGATTTAAAAAGTTAAAAGTCAGTGTACATTTAGGTACGTGCTTATAAGGAAATTACACATAGTTTTGCTCAGTGAAAAAAAAAATCGCCGAATAAAAAAGTGGATTTTTTGGTCAGGGTATTCTACATCAGATAACATTTTTGTTTTGTATGCTATTGTACAGAGATACCTCTTGAAAAGTTCTGGGAAATTGTACGTTTGTTTTGTTGATTTTAGAAAGGCATTCAATACAATCAATAGAAATATTCTGTGGAATGTACTTCGAAAAAGAGGTGTTGGAAGCAAAATGCTGAAGATGTTGCAAACCATGTATTGCAGTGTGAGATCATGTGTAAGGTGCCCGGACAGTCTTACATATTTTTTTCGAGTGTGAAACATGGGTGAGAGAAGGCTGTGTTCTCTCTCCCACATTATTCTCCTTTTTTATAAACAAACTGGCTACACAAATTCCTCACAGTGGACGATATGGTGTACAATTAACGCCCGAGATAATCCATATCTTAATCTTTTTAGTTGCCCATGATGTGGTTCCAACCTCTTACTGTCCAGCTGGTCTTCAAAATCAAAATAACATTCTAAAACAATATGCTGATAACTTTTCCCTAGAAATAAATCTTGAGAAAACGAAAATAATTGTATTCAGGAAAGGGGGGTCTTGGGTGAAATGAAAAATGGAAATATGGTAATGCAGACATCAATGTTGTAAATGGTTACAAGTATTTAGGGTTACATTTTACAACCTGACATGTGCTGTGGAGGAACTTGCCACTAAAGCCAAAATCAGAACAAGTCAGTTACGACTCAGATGTCTTTGGAAGCTAGGAGATGTACCCAGGGAGGTCTTTTTTTAAATGTTTTGATACCCATGTTGCTCCTGTTTTATCATATGGCACATAAATTTGGGGCTACCAACAATTTGATGTCATTGAAAAGATACATATGTTTACATGTAAAAGGTACTTTAATGTTGGAATGCAGACACCAAACAATATGGTACTTGGAGAACTTGGCCGCTATCCAATGCATGTGTTAGCTGCTGAAAGATGCATTCGCTACTGGCTTAAGGTGCGCAACATGCCAGAGGAAAGTCTGGCCAGAAAGGCATATAACATGTTAAACCATTTACGAGAGTTGGGCAAAAAGACGTGAGCGTTTCATATCAGGCAGTTGTTATGTCTCAACGGATTTGGAGACGTGTGGGAACAGCCAAATGTAGGAGACGTGAGATGTTTTCTCTTTGCATTCAAACAGACAGGGTGATCAAAATGGACAGACTTGGCATGATACTATTGAATCCAAAGACCGCTTTGAATTGTACAGTACTTTTAAGCAAACGTTCCAAACCGAAAAATGCTTGCTTGGACTATAACAGGCTTAAATGTTACAAAGATACATACACAAAATTCATGCTTAAATTTGGCTCTTATCCTTGGCTGGAAGTCCTCCTAGGAGACGGAACTCCGAAGAAAAAGCCTGCACATGCCGAGGCCGTCCTACACGTGGCAGTATCTGCACCTGTGGGTCTGTGAGCGTCGGTAGGCGAGAGAGTGGGGAAGAGACTGCACAACTCCTCTTCATTAAAAATAAGTCACCTGTGCTGGTCAGGCAACCAGGCAAATTGTCGGAACGACGAGCTAGCCCTTCAACACCCAGCTTTCCCAAGCCCTGCAGCGATGGAAAAGTGGTAACGGAGACAGGCAGAGGATGCTGCTGGCAGTTCCTACACGACTCGGCACGCAGACGGCTGTGGGGTGATGGTCGTCCGCCGTAGACTGGGGCAGATGCGGCGCCCGTATCCTCCCACAGTGTCAGAGCAGCCCTTTTTAGAGACAGCACTGCTAACCCTGACTCTGGGTGCCTGGAATGTTCGCAC
>NC_134880.1:48513036-48515536 GCF_041734735.1 Babylonia areolata | reverse complement strand
ACCCCTTGAAGACTGGCTGATTTATCAGTCAGTTACACAACTTCACGGACATGCTATGTTTCCCAAAAGCCTTTTACAACCATCGGGGCGGTAACTTCATGTCCACTGTGGAGTGATGCCGATGTGGAGTGATGGCCTAGAGGTAACGCGTCCGCCTAGGATGCGAGAGAATCTGAGCGTACTGGTTCGAATCACGGCTCAGCCGTCGATAATTTCACCCCCTCCACTAGACCCTGAGTGGTGGTCTGGACGCTAGTCATTCGGATGAGACGATAAACCGAGGTCCCGTGTGCAGCATGCACTTAGCGCACGTAAAAGAACCCACGGCAACAGAAGGGTTGTTCCTGGCAAAATTCTGTAGAAAAATCCACTTCGATAGGAAAAACTGCACGCAGGAATTTTTTTTTTTAGTGGGTGGCGCTGTAGTGTAGCGACGCGCTCTCCCTGGGGAGAGCAGCCCGGATTTCACATAGAGAAATCTGTTGTGATAAAAAGAAATACGAATTCAAATACAAATGCTGTCAGTCCAGGGCTGGGCACAGGTTGGCTGGGTCTAGTCCTCCCCTCCCGACGTTTTGACATTCCCAAACCAGCCAGGTAACCATTCGCACCTGGATGGAGTAAGGAAAATCGTCGTAGAGTGCAACACGATACTGTTTAGATAAACACGAAATAGCTAGGAAGATGAACTTCGCTTAAACTTGACGCAGATGTGGTGTTGCATATATGGATTTGTCCGAACGCTCTGACGCCTCCTTCAGAAACTGAAACTGAAACTGATGTCGAAATACAATCAAATAACATATTTAAAACAAAAACGATATTCAAAATATAGCATATGACATGGTAGGTAGTCTTGTATGTCCCATAAACAACTGGAAAAAAAGATATTATCTGCGAAAAACTTGAAATGGCATGATTGACACAAAAACACCACAAACACTAGTCCGGAATACAGCCAGCACCACCACAAACACCCTCACAACTGTCACACTCTTCATCTTTAACACCTTGCACACCACTTTAAATCAATATAAAAGCACAAGGACAGGGCGAGGACAGCAAAAACAAAGATGAAGCACAGAGCACAAACACCTGCGTGTCGCCCCCTCGCGAAGCGCCACCTCTCATGTTCGATTTTAACGGGTTCAGATTGGAAATGATCAACAGTGACAGACTGGAATCGATCAGTGAGATAAGATTTGAACCAGTTTAGAACAGTGCCGTTGATACCAAATGTAAAATGAAGACGGGAAAGAAGGATTGAATGGTCTATCGTATCAAAGGCGGCTGACAAGTCGAGGAGAGTGAGAAGGGAAATTTTTCCTGAGTCGGACGCTATCAGTAAATTGTTCAGAATGTGGAGGAGAGTGGTTTCGGTGCTATGGTGAGCGCGATAGTTTTCAGGAAAACACAGTCATTCTCTCTCTCTCTCTCTGTTGAAACCGTGGTTTTCAGGGAAATCAAATCATTCGCAAAGCTTACGTAATAAGGAAGTCGACAAATTCTCAACTTTGACGCATGAGGCCTATATAGACGGGGAGGGGGGACGGCTTCACACTGGACAGTGAGCACTCATATTTTGTCTCAACTTGCATCAGTCGACATCAGACCCACCGCTTGTCAATTGCTGCAGTGCTGCACGTGTGATCAAGCTTAGCGTCTGTGACATTGGTCTTCAGTTTATCACCGTATTGATCTGCTTGTCTGTAGATTCTCATGTGAGTTCATTCATGTTTAATGTGACTGAGTTTGTCTCGTATGTTAGTATGTGAGCTTTAGCAGTAGTGGCGTGCGAGATTGTACTGAATGCTGTATTCTCACTGTATTTTTGGCTCCCTCTGTCTCTGTCTCTTGATGTCTCTGTCTCTCTGTCTCTCTCTCTCTCTCTGTCTCTGCCTCTGTCTGTATGTCTGTCTCACTCACAAACGCTCTCTCTTTCCCTGTCTGTCTTTCCTTTTCTTTCTTTATCTGTCTGTCTTTCTAACTGTGAGCATCATGCTGTGTTGTATACCTAATTCTAGTGCTGACATCAACTTTGTGTTGCTGTTTCTTTCACGCCAGACCTTGAACCTGGTGTTATGTTGCTAGTAAGCGAGGTGCAACGAGTATCAGTGTCAGTATCAGTAGCTCAAGGAGGCGTCACTGCGTTCGGTCAAATCCATATACGCTACACCACATCTGCCAAGCAGATGCCTGACCAGCAGGGTAACCCAACGCGCTTAGTCAGGCCTTGAGAAGAAAAAAAAAATCAATTAAAAACAATAATAGATAAATAAAAAGTTTAAAAAATTTTAAAATTTCAAAAATTTAAAATAAAATCAAATCAAATCAAAATAAAAATAAAAAATAAAAAATAAACTAAAATAAATAAATATAAAGTATAAAAAAAAAACTACAAGAATAATTTAAAATAATAATAATAATAAATGAATAAATGAATAAATAAATAAATAAAATGGTGCAATGAGAGCTATGGTAAAAACTTTGCAATCTTTAT
>NC_134880.1:48498036-48505536 GCF_041734735.1 Babylonia areolata | reverse complement strand
GTGACTCCCAAGGAGGCCTGCTGTCAGCTGTGGAGGCCATGCTCACCGACATCCGAAACTTCCAACGAGCGCCGACCTGTGACGAATACCTCGTCACTCACCTGGCCAACCAGCAGGCGCGGAAAGACGGCGGGGGAGGGGGGGGGTGGGGGTTGGGGAGGAAGGGATCCCGAAAGGTCTGCCCTCTGGGCAGCCCGGGCTTCCACCCGCACGCGCAGACCTACCTTTCGCTGACCAACTCGGGGGAAGGGCACGTGCAGGGCACGAGCCGCCGCGCCGATTGGCTGAGAGGGGCGTTGGTGCACGTGGAGCACATCGAGCGCCCCCTGGCGGTGTGCGGCAGCGTGGAGGCCTACCGGATGCCAGCCCTGCTAGATGTGGAGTGCGTGCGTCTGCACGTGGGGACCTCCGCCCCCACCACCTGCTACATCGGCCGTGTCTACAGGGACTCCAAGGACCTACAGGACGACTTTGTCAAGGTGGGTGTCTGGAAAAAATGAAATAACGTGGAGTGATGGCCTTGTGGAAACTCGTCTGCCTAGGAAGCGAGAGAATCTGATCGCACTGGTTCGAATCACACCGGCAGTCGCCAGTATTTTCTCCCCCTCCACTAGACCTTGAGAGGTGGTCTGGACGCTAGTTATTCGGATGAAACGATAAATCGAGGTCCCGTGTGCAGCATGCATTTAGCGCACGTGAAAGAACCCACGGCAACAAAAGGGTTGTCCCTGGCAAAATTCTGTGGAAAAATCCACTTGGTTAGGAGAACAGAGAAACTTGCAAGCAAAAGAAAAAAAAAGGGGGATGGCGCTCTCAGTGTAGCGACGCGCTCTCTCTGGGGAGAGCAGCTCGAATTTAACACAGAAGAAAATATGTTGTGTCAAAAGAGTAATACAACACACAAAAGGTAACATAAAAAAAACATGATAAAATAAAAATCAAAGTAATACACTAACATTTTGGAAAGATTGGTGCTAGTCGCTGACAACATGGTCATTGCCGCGGTTGTCACAGCAGGTAAGGAAAGGAAAGGGAAGGCTATGAAAGGTAAGGTATGCTAAGATAAGGCAAGGTAAGATGAAGTGAGCTAAGGTATGAATGTGAGGTAAGGAAACGTAAGGTAGGTAGGAAGGTAAGGTAAGGTAAGGTAAGGTATGATGAGGTAAAGTGAGTTTAGATGATGTGAGGTAACGAAAGGTAAGGTGTAGAGGTAGGTAAGGTAAAGTAAAGTAAAGTGATGAAGTCAGGTGAGATGATGTGAGGTAACGAAAGGTAAAGTAATGTATCTTAGGTGTGAACATTATACGTGATATGATATTGTCAGCTCAGTTTAGTGGCGTGTTGAACGATAACGGTACCACCCCTCATCTCACCCTCAACACACACCTCATCAAACCCCTCACCACACACCCTCACCACACACCCTCACCACACACCCTCACTACACCACTTATCACACCCCTCACCATAACTTTGTCTCATCGTCACACCTCTCAGCACACCACTCACCACAACCATCACCACACCCCTCACCACACCCCTCACCACAACCATCACCACACCCCTCACCACAACCATCACCACACCCCCTCACCACAACCATCACCACACCCATTACCACACCCCCTCACAACACCCCTTCACCACACCCCTCACCACAAACATCACCACACCCCCTCACCACACCCCTCACCACACCCCTCACCACAACCATCACCACACCCCCTCACCACAAACATCATCACACCCCCTCACCACAACCATCACCACACCCATTACCACACCCCCTCACCACACACCCTCACCACACCCCTTACCACACCCCTCACCATACCCCCTCACCACACCCCCTCACCACAACCATCACCACACCGCCTCACCACAACCATCACCACACCCCTTACCACACCCCCTCACCACACCCCTTACCACACCCCTTACCACACCCCTCGCCACACCCCCTCACCACACTCCTCACCACATCCCTCACCACACCCCCTCACCACAAACATCATCACACCCCCTCACCACACATCCTCACCACAACCATCACCACACCGCCTCACCACAACCATCACCACACCCCTCACCACAACCATCACCACACCTCCTCACCACAACCATCACCACACCCCTCACCACAACCATCACCACACCCATCACCACAACCATCACCACACCCATCACCACACCCATCACCACACCCCTCACCACAACCATCACCACACCCCTCACCACACCCATCACCACACCCCTCACCACAACCATCACCACACCCATCACCACACCCCTCACCACAACCATCACCACAACCATCACCACACCCCCTCACCACAAACATCATCACACCCCCTCACCACACCCCTCACCACAACCATCACCACACCTCCTCACCACAACCATCACCACACCCATCACCACACCCCTCACCACAACCATCACCACACCCCCTCACCACAACCATCACCACACCCCTCACCACAACCATCACCACACCCCTCACCACAACCATCACCACACCCCTCACCACACCCCTCACCACACCCCTCACCACACCCCTCACCACAACCACCACACCCCTCACCACAACCATCACCACACCGCCTCACCACAACCATCACCACACCCCTCACCACAACCATCACCACACCTCCTCACCACACCCCTCACCACAACCATCACCACACCCCCTCACCACAACCATCACCACACCTCCTCACCACACCCCTCACCACAACCATCACCACAACCATCACCACACCCCTCACCACAACCATCACCACACCTCTCACCACAACCATCACCACACCCCCTCACCACACCCCCTCACCACACCCCTTACCACACCCCTCGCCACACCCCCTCACCACACTCCTCACCACACCCCTCACCACAACCATCACCACACCTCCTCACCACAACCATCACCACACCCATCACCACACCCCCTCACCACACCCATCACCACACCCATCACCACACCCCCTCACCACAACCATCACCACACCTCCTCACCACA
The DNA here is from genome assembly GCF_041734735.1 of Babylonia areolata. Classification (NCBI taxonomy): domain Eukaryota; kingdom Metazoa; phylum Mollusca; class Gastropoda; order Neogastropoda; family Buccinidae; genus Babylonia; species Babylonia areolata. The sequence goes on along the minus strand of NC_134880.1, from coordinate 48,502,517 downwards.
ACCATCACCACACCCATCACCACACCCCCTCACCACAACCATCACCACACCCATCACCACACCTCCTCACGACAACCATCACCACAACCATCACCATACCCCCTCACCACACTCCTCACCACACCCCTCACCACAACCATCACCACACCCATCACCACACCTCCTCACCACAACCATCACCACAACCATCACCACACCCCTCACCACACCCCTCACCACAACCATCACCACACCCCTCACCACAACCATCACCACACCCCTCACCACACCCCTCACCACACCCCTCACCACACCCCTCACCACAACCATCACCACACCCCCTCACAACACCCCTTCACCACACCCCTCACCACAAACATCACCACACCCCCTCACCACACCCCTCACCACACCCCTCACCACAACCATCACCACACCCCCTCACCACAAACATCATCACACCCCCTCACCACAACCATCACCACACCCATTACCACACCCCCTCACCACACACCCTCACCACACCCCTTACCACACCCCTCACCATACCCCCTCACCACACCCCCTCACCACAACCATCACCACACCGCCTCACCACAACCATCACCACACCCCTTACCACACCCCCTCACCACACCCCTTACCACACCCCTTACCACACCCCTCGCCACACCCCCTCACCACACTCCTCACCACATCCCTCACCACACCCCCTCACCACAAACATCATCACACCCCCTCACCACACATCCTCACCACAACCATCACCACACCGCCTCACCACAACCATCACCACACCCCTCACCACAACCATCACCATACCCCCTCACCACACCCCTTACCACATCCATCACCACACCCATCACCACACCCCTCACCACAACCATCACCACACCTCCTCACCACAACCATCACCACACCCATCACCACAACCATCACCACACCCATCACCACACCCATCACCACACCCCTCACCACAACCATCACCACACCCCTCACCACACCCCTCACCACAACCATCACCACAACCATCACCACACCCCCTCACCACAAACATCATCACACCCCCTCACCACACCCCTCACCACAACCATCACCACACCTCCTCACCACAACCATCACCACACCCATCACCACACCCCTCACCACACCCCTCACCACACCCCCTCACCACAACCATCACCACACCCCTCACCACAACCATCACCACACCCCTCACCACACCCCTCACCACACCCCTCACCACACCCCTCACCACAACCACCACACCCCTCACCACAACCATCACCACACCGCCTCACCACAACCATCACCACACCCCTCACCACAACCATCACCACACCTCCTCACCACACCCCTCACCACAACCATCACCACACCCCCTCACCACAACCATCACCACACCTCCTCACCACACCCCTCACCACAACCATCACCACAACCATCACCACACCCCTCACCACAACCATCACCACACCTCTCACCACAACCATCACCACACCCCCTCACCACACCCCCTCACCACACCCCTTACCACACCCCTCGCCACACCCCCTCACCACACTCCTCACCACACCCCTCACCACAACCATCACCACACCTCCTCACCACAACCATCACCACACCCATCACCACACCCCCTCACCACACCCATCACCACACCCATCACCACACCCCCTCACCACAACCATCACCACACCTCCTCACCACAACCATCACCACACCCATCACCACACCCCCTCACCACAACCATCACCACACCCATCACCACACCTCCTCACCACAACCATCACCACAACCATCACCATACCCCCTCACCACACTCCTCACCACACCCCTCACCACAACCATCACCACACCCATCACCACACCTCCTCACCACAACCATCACCACACCCATCACCACACCTCCTCACCACAACCATCACCACAACCATCACCACACCCCTCACCACAACCATCACCACACCCATCACCACACCCCTCACCACAAACATCATCACACCCCCTCACCACACCCCCTCACCACAACCATCACCACACTCCTCACCACAACCATCACCACACACCCTCACCACAACCATCACCACACCTCCTCACCACAACCATCACCACACCCATCACCACACCTCCTCACCACACCCCTCACCACAACCATCACCACACCCCCTCACCACACCTCTCACCACACCTCCTCACCACCCCTTCTCACCACCCCTCACCACAACCATCACCACACACCCTCACCACACACCCTCACCACACACTCTCCACCTCCTCTCCTCTTTTCCTCACCGCCCCCAGGTGGTACACGTCACGGCGGCGGCAGTGTCGCAGGCCTTCTCTCTCGGGGTGGCGGAGTGCAAGCTGTCAATGTTCCTGCTCCCCACCTCCCTGGCACTGCAGCTGATGCGGGCCCTAGGCGCCCTGGTGACGAAGACCCCGCACCAGGTGATGTCGGCCGCCTGGAGCCTGACCCACTGCCTGCTGGACGATCTGCAGGGTTCCTCTTCCGGTCAGGTGAGTGAGGGGGGGTGTGGGGTGATGTATGTGTGTGTGTGCGGGGGCGTGGGAGTGGAGGAGGGCGAGGAGAGGGGGTGGAGGTGGGTGTGGGTGGTGTTAGGATGAACACTGTCTGCTGGACGATCTGCAATGCTCCACTTCCAGTCAGGTGAGTGAGGGGGGTGTGGGTTGGGTGGGGGTAGGGGGCGGGGGGGGGGGAGATGAACTCTGTCTGTTGCATGATATGCAATGTTCCATTTCCGGTCAGGGGAGTGAGGGTATGGAGTGGGGTGGGGTTTGGGGTGTGATGAACACCGCCTGTTCTGGTAAGGTGAGATGGCAATAGGGTGTGGGGGGGGGTAGAATGAACACTGCCTTTAGACGATCTGAAGTGTTCCTCTTCCGGTCAGGTGAGTGAGGGGGGTGTGGGGTGATGTATGTGTGTGTGCGGGGGCGTGGGGGTGGAGGGCGAGGATAGGGGATGGGTGTGGGTGGTGTTAGGATGAACACTGCCTGCTGGACGATCTGCAATGCTCCACTTCCGGTCAGGTGAGTAAGGGGGGGGGGGGTGTGGGTTGGGTGGGGGTAGGGAGGGGGGGAAGATGAACTCTGTTGCATGATATGTAATGTTCCTCTTCCGGTCAGTTGTGTTAGGGGTGTGGGGTGGGGGTGGGGGTGGGAGACAATGAATTCTGCATTTTGGATGATCTGCAATGTTCCACTTCCGGTCAGGGGAGTGAGGGTATGGAGTGGGGTGGGGTTTGGGGTGTGATGAACACCGCCTGTTCTGGTAAGGTGAGATGGCAATAGGGTGTGGGGGGGGGGTAGAATGAACACTGCCTTTAGACGATCTGAAGTGTTCCTCTTCCGGTCAGGTGAGTGAGGGGTGTGAGAGGGAGGGGGTGGGGGTTAGGATGAACACTGCCTGTCAGACGATCTGGTGTTCCTCTTTCGATCAGGTGAGTGAGGGAGGGTCGGGGCATGATGAACACTGCGTCTTCTGGTCAGGTGAGCGAGGGAGGGTGGGGGGGGGGTCAGGATGAACACTGTCTGTTGGACGATCTGAAATGTTTCTCTCCTGGTTAGGTGAGTGAGAGGGGTGGGGCGTGGGGGTTCGGATGAACACTGCGTCTTCTGGTCAGGTGAGCGAGGGAGGGGGGGGGGTCAGGATGAACACTGTCTGTTGGACGATCTGAAATGTTTCTCTTCTGGTCAGGTGAATGAGAGGGGTGGGGCGTGGGGATTAGGATGAACACTGCCTCTTCTGGTCAGGTGAGTGAGAGGGGTGGGGGTTAGGATGAACACTGCCTCTTCTGGTCAGGTGAGTGAGAGGGGTGCGGGTTCGGATGAACACTGCCTCTTATGGTCAGGTGAGTGAGAGGGGTGGGGGTTCGGATGAACACTGCCTCTTCTGGTCAGGTGAGTGAGAGGGGTGGGGGTTCGGATGAACACTGCCTCTTCTGGTCAGGTGAGTGAGAGGGGTGCGGGTTCGGATGAACACTGCCTCTTCTGGGTCAGGTGAGTGAGAGGGGTGGGGGTTCGGATGAACACTGCCTCTTCTGGTCAGGTGAGTGAGAGGGGTGGGGCGTGGGGGTTCGGATGAACACTGCCTCTTCTGGTCAGGTGAGTGAGGGAGGGTGGGGGTGGGGGGGTCAGGATGAACACTGTCTGTTGGACGATCTGAAATGTTTCTCTCCTGGTCAGGTGAGCGAGGGGCGCGGGGGTGTGGGGTAGGATGAACAAGTCTGGCGTCATTTTCAAAGAGGCGTTAAACGATGCAGACTATCAGAAAATAAATGACTCGTTAATGTGGAAAAAAGTGTCCTTCTCAATCCGTCAAGTGGATGCTCTCAAAACACATCTCTTGATTTCTACCACCTTACTGACTTGTTGACTAATTTGCGTCTTGAAGTTTTTCTGGTTGTGTGTGTATGCGTGTGCGGATGTGATTGTTTACGTGTTTTTTGCATGTTTGTGTGTGCGCTTGTTTGCGTATGGCG
>NC_134880.1:48473036-48495536 GCF_041734735.1 Babylonia areolata | reverse complement strand
GCTTTACTGTGAAACAAAAATGTAACTCATCCTCCCTTGAAACACCGCCAATTGGAGGAGGGGAGAGTATCGAGGAGTCAGTTTGAAACCAGTTTTTAAAGCTGCATGCTGTGCGTTCGAGAGTTGTCGACCTTTATCTGGCGAGACTTACCCTGTGACACTGTGATACATTTTTCTGCTTGAAACACACTGTGAATTAAGAAACCAACAATATTTTCGGTGTTTTTCGTTTCTGATTGTCAGGTTTACTGTCATGAAGCTTTAAGTCTGTCTTTGGATTCTGAATTAAGTTTTTTTCTCATCCAACTTGCTGGAACATCCGCATTATTCCAAATCTATTTTCAGTAAATGTCTTTTTACCAGATACACCGAATTTTCCTTCCCTCTCTCGTGTTCACTTATTAACATCATGTGCGCCTGTTTACAGACTCTTGATTAAGGCAGCCTGATCGGTTTTAGTCAATATTTTATACATTTAACATGTTATATGATGTACAATAGGTACTGCTAGGCTCTCGAACACATATCCAAATCATGCCAGAAAACATTTAAGAAACGTTTCATGGTGAAAAGCATTATTTGGTTTTAAATATCTGCTATCAGAAAGTCCGCATATTTCAGACCGTAAGTCAGCTTTGGCTCGATTTGGGCATCAAAAAGTGTTCATATATCAGTCTGTTGTACCCAATTCACACAAATATCTAAGACTTTCATTCACCACCCATCTTCCCCTTTTCTGAGAGTTTCTGCCATTGTGCTTGTGGTTCTCGGCCTAGCTGTAAATGGCAGTCCAATTTTTTTTAAAAGTATTGCTCATTATAATTTCTTTATTAACACAGTGTCATCTTTTTATGTCTAGACAGGTGACCGGGTTTTCCCTGAGCACTATTACATAAGGGTTTGTTTGTCTTTTTCAATGTTAACTTTCAGGAATGGTTTATCTGACTTGCTTCAATGCAACCAACTGATTCTGAAGTCCTACGACCATGCTATATGGGAGAATAACATCGTCTGCAAATAATATGAGAAACAATTTGGCAACCTCTGGGATCAGTCATTTAGATGCCATGTCTTCCCCTTTTTGTTATCTCCCTTGCGAGCAAATTTCTTATTAAAAAAACAAATAAGAATAAATAAAATGAAATATTTAAAAATGTAATTTTAAAAAAAAAAACCACTGCAGGATCAATAAATAACCCTGCTTTTCTCCAATTGGGCAATTGAATACTTCTGAATGCATACACCCTGTCACGCTAAAACTGAATCACACACATCCCGAGAAGCCATATAATAGCGTTGCATCAAATCCGCCGCTTTTACGTAACACATTCCATAAGGTAAACGGTTCATAGAGTCGAAGGCGTTCCGAAAATCTGCAAAAGCACCAAACATTTTTTTTCTCAATAAATATGTTTGAACAAATGCATATAATGTGAAAATATGGTGTGTGGTGCTTTACCTGATCGAAATCCACCTTTGCTCTTCAGTAACATTTACTTCCTGTTCCGCCCATTCTGTCAGTCTATCTAAATGTGAATGTATTCCCTGACTTGGGAGGTTCCTTGGCAGAATCATCTAGGCGTTGGGCTTCTGATTCGGCGTTCTTATGTGACCAAGATTCGGCATAGTGTCGTATGTCTCTCCGTCACTCATCTTCGCTGCAGTCTTTCAAATACAGTCTGAAGACCCACCTTTTCCCCCTCCTGATTAATTCTCAACAGCTCATCCCTTTCCAGTATGAACTAAAATGACTGTTTGTGAGTGTGTGAGTGAGGTTTGATAGTTTCAGAATTTGTTGGTTGTCGTTTTGATTGTGTGCTATTTACGACTGTGCCCTATGACGTGTGTGTGTGTGTGTGTGTGTTGTGTGCGTGTGGGAGGGGGGGAGGTGAATAATTGTTAATGATGTTTGGTATCTTGTGTTCAATTTTTCCTGTTTGATGTTTACATGTGTTCTATTTGTAAACGCCCAGGGTATGTTTTCAAGATTAGGGGTAAATGCACAACATAATGATGATGATAATAACAATGATAATGATAATAATGATGATGATGATGATGGTGATGCTTTGGAATAGAAACCAACAGCAAAACTTTACTCCGATTATCTTCAATCCACCAAGGTGTCAGTGGGTACCCGACCAGTTGGGGAAAGTTTTTAAAAAAAAGAAGAAAAAAAAAGAAAACGGCGGAAGGAGAGGATTGTGCCCCGCCTTCCTGTGCCAACCCTGTGCACAGTGGATGGGAATTCACTGCCTTCCTGTGCCAGCCCTGTGCACAGTGGATAGGAATTCACTGCCTTCCTTTGCCGAGCTCTAGACACAGTGGACAGGAATTCGCTGCTTTCCTGTGCCGAGCCGCAGACACAGTAGATAAGAATTCACTGCCTTCCTGTGACAGCCCTAGACACTGTGGATAGGAATTCACTGTGTGTGTGTGTTTTGTTGTTTTTGTTTGTTTTTTGTTTTCTTGTTGTTTTTCCTATACTACCTGTCACTCCTTGCCTGCAAAATGGTTCTTCAAAGTCACCAGAATCCTCCACCACCATTCCTGCTACTGGTCAGAATTGTCACTGCCTTTAAACACATTAGAGGAAGTTGTCATACCACTGTTTGGGAAGTATTAAGAGCGAATGTCTTTCTATTTACAGATCTTATAGTTCACCAAAACAGACGGGACGGGAATCTGTGTGTGTGTGTGTGTGTGTGTCTGTGTCTGTGTCTGTGTGTCTGTGTGTGTGCGTGTGTGTGTGTGTGCCTGCGTGCGCGTGTGTGTGTGGGGTTTCGCTCGCACGCTTGCATTTGCTGCTGTCATGTTAGCGTGTGTGTCTACGTGCGTACCCGCTTCACTCGTACCCACTTTACTAGTACCCGACTAATTTCTACCGGCTCTCAGGAAAATCGCCCGTCATCAGAAAGACCGTCAGCCGAGACAGTGAGAAGAGGTGTCCGTGTCTTGATTGAATGGGGAGCGGTGACACCCGAGATAACCGCTGCTTTTTCCATAACACCCTGACCACTGTTATCTGCTTCAAGGCACCCCCCTCCCCCTCCCCACCACCCCTCTGGATACCCCACCCACCCCCTACTTTCTATTCCAGGACTTCCAGTCCACTCCCGTGGTCATAATTATCTTGTGGGGGGGTCGGGGGTGGGGGTGGGGTTGCTGTCTGGAGCTGGCGTTTAAAACCGGGAGGTTTTGTTTGGGTCCTTGACCAGAAGAGAGCGGAGTGTGTGTGGGACAAACAGAGGGACAAGGTATGTGCATTGTTGTATTGCATTGTGTTGCCTTGCATTGCGTTGTATTGTGCTGTGTTGTATTGTATTGTGCTGTGTTATTGTGTTAGTTTGTCGGTGGGTTTTTTTTGTTGTTGTTGTTGTTGTTTTTTCTTCTTTTTTTTCCTTTTTTTGTTTTTTTTGTTTGGGGTTGTTGTTGTTGTTTTTTTAATTCATTCATTCAGTTACTTGTCCATTAAATTGTTCACTTTATGCATCTTATTTTACTTCATTTCATTTCATTTCCCCCCTCAATGCCTGACTAAGCGAGTCGGGTTACGCTGGTGGTCAGGCATCTGCTTAGTAGAGGTGGTGTGGCGCGTATGGATTTGTCGGAACTCAGTGGGCCTTCTTGAGAAACTGAACTGAACTGGACTGTATTGTGTTGTGTTGTATTGTGTTGTGTTGTATTGTGTTGTGTTGTGTTGTGTTGTATTGTATTGTGTTGTATTGTGTTGTATTGCATTGTATTGTGCAGAATTGTATTGTGTTGGATTGTATTGTGTTCTATTGTATTGTATTTCATTGCATTGTATTGTATTATGTTGTATTGTATTGCATTGCATTGTATTGCATTGTATTGTACTGTATTTTATTGTATTGTACTGTACTGCACTGAACTGTATTGTATTGTATTGCATTGCACTGTATCGCATTGTATTGTATTGTGTTGTATTGCATTGCATTGTATTGCGTTGTATTGTATTATGTTGTGTTGTATAGTATTGTATTCTATTGTATTGTATTTCATTGCATTGTATTGTATTATGTTGTATTGTATTGCATTGCATTGTATTGCATTGTATTGTACTGTATTTTATTGTATTGTACTGTACTGCACTGAACTGTATTGTATTGTATTGCATTGAACTGTATCGCATTGTATTGTATTGTGTTGTATTGCATTACATTGTATTGTGTTGTATTGTATTATGTTGTGTTGTATTGTATTGCATTGTATTGTATTGCATTGCACTGCAGTGTATTGCATTGTACTGCATCGTATTGTTTTGTTTTGTATTGTATTGCGTTGTATTGTATTGTGTTGTGTTGTATTGTATTGCATTGCACTGTATTGCATTGTACTGCATCTTACTGTATTGTATTGTATTGCGTTGTGTTGTGTTGTGTTGCATTGTATTGCACTGTATTGCACTGTATTGCACTGCATTGTATTGCACTGTATTGCACTGTATTGTATTGCACTGTATTGTATTGTATTGCGTTGTGTTGTGTTGTGTTGCATTGTATTGCACTGCATTGTATTGCACTGCATTGTATTGCACTGCATTGTATTGCACTGCATTGTATTGCACTGTATTGTATTGTATTGTATTGGTAGAAGTAAGATCAAAGTGGAGGGGGCAGTGCAGCTCCCGGTGTCTGTGAGATCAGAACTCCAGGACACTTGCTGCCTAGTCAGGAGTATTACCACTAGGCCCCCGCTTCACATATGTGTGTGTGTGTGTGTGTGTTCGTACGTCTGTGTGAGTATGTGCTTGCGTGCGTGTGTGCGTGTGTGTGTATGTGCCTGCGTGTGTGTATGTGTGTGTGTGTGTGTGTGTATCCGCATGTGTGCGTGCGCATGTGTGTGTTAGTGGGTGCATGTGCGTGCGCGCGTGCGTGTGTGTGTGTATGTGTGTGTGCGTGTGTGTGTGCGCGCGCGCGCATGTCTGTATATGAATGCGTGCGTGCGCGCCTCTGTGTGTGTGTGTGCGTGTGTGTGTGTGTGTGTGTGTGTGTGTGTGTGTGTGTGTGTGTGCACGCGTCCACAGATGTTGAGTAAGCCATCAATCCAGCAAAAGCCCAAACGTTGCTGTGCACCCTCAACAACAGAACCGCGAGCAAATCACCACCACCTGTGTCATTCGACGGGATTCAGATCGAGAAAACCGAATGCCTACGCTACCTAGGAATACACTTCGACAGGATGCTGACCTTCAGAAAACATACGGAAAATACTGTTCTCAATGCAAAAAGGGCCTTTCAGTCTTAAAAGCAATGGCAACCAAAGGTATTGAACAACGCCACCTCTTCCTGCTATACCAATCACTCGTCCTCAGTGTGATCGACTACGGACTTGGGCTAACAGCACCATCTCAAAGCAACCTCCTAAAATTAGAAAGAGTTCAAAATGAAGCTATGAAGCTGATCCTTGGAACAACAAAAGACACGCCCACGGAAACCATGCGATACCTGCTTGACCTTCCTTCAATGCAGGCCAGAAACAAGTTTGAACAGGTCAAGACCTACTTCAAAGCATTAGAAAACCCTCAAACCCCACTGCATAACGCAGTCAAACAACCAAAAGGCAGCCGTCTAGGACGAGGAAGATCATGGATGGGGCAAGCAGAAGACACAATCCAGCTAGTATGCCGACTACAAGACCTGAAAGAAACAAAAGAATGGGAGAAAAAAAAACCCAAAACCTCAACCATCTATTCAACACAGCCATTTCACCCACTCCAGGAAGACATTGTCGGGAATGGCCAGAGGGCAAAACTGATGCGGAAGTGAAGCTACTCATAGAAGAAAACAGTACAGAAGAGGACATCATCATATACACAGATGGCTCAGTCACCAAAGACCAATCCGGTTGGGGATTCACTGCGAAACAAGATGGAAAAACAATTAGAGAAGAGAATGCTGCCTACAAAGTCACAACCTCCAGCCTAACGATGGAAGCTGAAGCTGTGACACATGCCCTCCAGTGGCTATCGTCTATCCATATGCCCGGAAACCAACATGCCATGATTCTAACCGACTCAATGAACCTCATACAGAAATTTGAAAATGGAATGGGAAGCCCAGAGTGGCATAAGACAATGCGCAACTTTCAGATTAAAAAACTTACATGGTCATACTGCACGGGACATGCAGGTTTTAAGGGAAATGAGCGAGCTGACAGACTTGCTGGTAACGCAACAACAACGAGCGGCCTACATCTAGGAAAATCGGAAATCCTCAGAAAAGTCAAAGAATATCAAAAAGAACAGGTACAAGGCCATCACACCATCGATCACCTCAAAGAAATAAAGGCAGAGAGAGGGAGCGGCTGTAAGGTAGAGCACGATGCTTTGCAAATCAAACAAATATCGGCATCATTTCCAAACCAACATTGCGCAAATTTCTTCAAAACGGAACAGAGTCTCTATGGGCTTTTCCAAATACAATAGACTGAGCAACACACTAGACGCCACGCTCTTGGCATCAGAGATCTTTTCTCATCCCTCTTGCGGCCAATCAGTGGCAGCCTCTGTGCGTGTGTGAATGTGTGTGTTTGTGTGTATGTGTGGGTCTGTGTGTTTGTATGCGTTTGTGCATGCGCGAGGGTGTAAGTGTACACAAGTGCTAGGAGAGTTGTGTGCACGTGCGTATGTGTGTGTGTGGGAGGGGGGGGGGGCGAGGGGGTAGAGGATGAGGTATGTGGGTGTATGCATGCCTACACTGTGGGAGCAACGGAATACTGGAACGTGCGGGTGTGCATATATATATATATATATATATATATATATATATATATATATATATATATATCTTTGCATATATGTGTGGGGGGTTTGGGGTGGGGGATATGGGCGTATGTGTGTGTGCTCGTGCAAGATAGTGTGCCTCTGTGTGTGTGTGTGTGTGTGTGTGTGTGTGTGTGTGTGTGTGTGCCGTGGAAGCTGCGATACGTAGCCTAGAAATGAGTGTGTGGAGGGAGGTAGAGGGGTGCAGGGTAAGGTGTGTGTGTGTGTGTTTGTGTGTGTGTGTGTGTGTGTGTGTGTTGGGGCTCATGTACGTTTATGTGTATTTGACTGTGCTTTCATATCTGTGAAACTGCATGTTTGGTGCATATCTGTTATGCATATGTGTGTGTATGTGTGAATGTGTGTCTGCTTTTTTCTTTTCTTTTTTTTATTTATTTGCTTATTTATCATCATTGTTGTCTTTTTTATTTATTTATTTATTTTATTTTCTTTCTTTTTTTTAATTATATTATCTCTTCTTTTTTTTTTCCTTCTTTTTTCTTTTTTTTATCAAGGCCTGACAAAGCGCGTTGGGTTACGCTGCTGGTCAGGCATCTGCTTGGCAGATGTGGTGTAGCGTATATGGATTTGCCCGAACGCAGTGACGCCTCCTTGAGCTACTGAAACTGAAACTGAGTAAGCAGGTGCGATAGCCAAGCACTATAGTGAGATACAGGAGAGCAGAGATAGCCGATTTAACTTTTTATTAACGTTTGTTTTGTTTGTTTGGGTTTTTTTGTTGTTGTTGTTTTTTAATCATTTTTCAAGAATTATGATTATAGGCATGGCCAGTTCTTCCTGTCTGTCCTTGCTGATCTACATCCATTACAAGGAGCGGAGACATTTTTGGAGAATAGGGGGGGGAAAAAAACAAACAGACATACATTTACAGGGAGAACGAGAACAATGAAAACAGTAGTGTTCCTTCGTTTATTTATAGTCTGTTCATCTAAGATGATGATATTAGACTGAAAATAAATTATATTATTGTTGTTATTATTTGGATTATTATCATTTCTATCATAATGATGATTGTTATTATTAATTAGAAATCGACATTTCTGTATATTATAATGAAAACGGAAGTGGTTGATGTGGAGGGGGGGGGGGCAGGGGGAGAGGACTAAGAAAGGAAGAGAGAGAAAGAGAGAGACACAGAGAGAGACAGAGAAAGAGACAGAGAGAGAGAGAACAGAATGTGGAAAAGATTGAGTATAAAATGAAAAATGGAGAGAGAGAGTATCAGAGACATGACAAGACAGAGGCTGTGAGAGAGACACACACAGAGACAGAGACAGACAGAAAGAGACAGAGAGGGGTGGTGGTTACATGGTGTTGTGATACAATTGATACCGCAAGTTCTGCTGAGAATTTAGTGATAAACCAGATGCAAATCCGACAGACAGTCTTCGCGAGACTCAACAGTGATTTCGTTCGTTTGTTTATTTATAGTCTGTTCATCTAAGATGATGAAATTAGACTGAAAATAAATGATATTATTATTGTTATCATTTGGATTATTATCATTTCTATCAGAATGATGATTGTTATTATTAATTAGAAATCGACATTTCTGTATATTATAATGAAAACGGAGGTGGTTGATGTGGAGGGGGCGGGGGGGGCCGGGGGGGGGGGGGGGGGGCAAGGGGGAGAGGACTAAGAAAGGAAGAGAACAAGAACAAGAACAAGAACAAGAACAAAACTTTAATCTCCAGGCCTCCGGCCCCTAGAAAGAGGTCAAAAGTACACAATATGGTGATCACTCAACCACAACAAAATGTAAAATACGTACTAACTTAACCTGTAGAACAAAAGTGCTTCTCGTGCATTGTAAATTAATTCTAACTTTCTTCATTGTTGTCACAGAATTCCTGTCGTATCTTCAGGGTATTAAATATATAAACGCATAGTTTACGAATACTGTAAACAGAACCATTCTTCATCAAGTGAACATACGACTGACCTTCAGAGTTCAGATGTTTTTGCCGCAGGTCATTGTAAAGGACACAATTGTTTATAAAATAATTCTGAATAATGCATGTAAAACACTCTTTTTGAATGTAAATACTGACAAGACTAAAGTGATGGTTTTTCGAAAAGGTGGCTTTTTGGGAAGATATGAAAAGTGGAATCTCGATGGAAATGCTCTGGAAGTAGTGAATGAATATAATTATCTAGGGTTTGTTTTTACAACAAAAATGAGTATAAACAAAGGAGTAGGGATTTTAGCAGCAAAAGACAAACATGCATGCATTGACTGTATAAAAAAGAAAGGAAGAGAGAGAAAGAGAGAGACAGAGAGAGAGACAGAGAAAGAGACAGAGAGAGAGAGAACAGAATGTGGAAAAGATTGAGTATAAAATGAAAAATGAAGAGAGAGAGTATCAGAGACATGACAAGACAGAGGCTGTGAGAGAGACACACACAGAGACAGAGACAGACAGAAAGAGACAGAGAGGGGTGGTGGTTACATGGTGTTGTGATACAATTGATACCGCAAGTTCTGCTGAGAATTTAGTGATAAACCAGATGCAAATCCGACTGACAGTCTTCGCGAGACTCAACAGTGATTTCGTTTCGTTTGTTTATTTATAGTCTGTTCATCTAAGATGATGAAATTAGACTGAAAATAAATGATATTATTATTGTTATCATTTGGATTATTATCATTTCTATCATAATGATGATTGTTATTATTAATTAGAAATCGACATTTCTGTATATTGGAATGAAAAGGGGGTGGTTGATGTGGAGGGGAGGGGGAGCAAGGGGGAGAGGACTAAGAAAGGAAGAGAGAGACAGAGAGAGAACAGAATGTGGAAAAAGATAGAGTATAAAATGTAAAATGGAGAGGGTGAGTGTCAGTGATTGGAGAAAGAAAAAAAACAACATAATATTGGAAGGATGTGTGTGAGAGGCGGGACGGGGGAAGCAGGATTAGGACCAAAAAAATTATCGATAATCAAATATTGTATGCACTACTTCTGTAGATTATTATTTGAAAAGAGGTTTATGTGGGGACCTACAATAAACAACCAACTGGACTATGCAACACATAACTAGCCAACTGAAATAAAGAACAGTGTATGTGTGTGTGCGTGCGTGCGTGTATGTGTGTGTGTGTGTGCATGTGTGTGTGTGTGTGCATGTGTATGTGTGTGTGCGTGTCGGTGTGTCGGTGTATGTCTGTGAGCCAGAGAGAGACAGAGACACAGAAAGGGAGGGAGATCCTCTTAAAGAGAAAAAAAAAACATATTTCAACTCGGCTTAAGCTGTCATGTTTGTTTTTTATGACGCGGTGATTCACAGCATGTCATGCTGACAGCTGGTTCAAACCCCACGACAAAAGAAACACTGAGATAAACTAAACTACGATGACATGCAGAAACGAACCAACCACCCGACTGACTTTCCAGCCAGTCATTCAGCCAGCCACCTAGCCGACAGTCCAGCCAACCATCTAGCCAAGCAGCTAGTCAACCGGTTAGATAAACAATCAACCACGCGACCAACCGAAGTCCTGAACAATTATTACTCCTACTGCAGGCAACCAGGAGGCCAGGAGGCCTCTGCAATATCCGGTATGTAATGTGCAAATAAAATCCACTTCTTCCCGTCTGCTGCCCCCCTATCTCCCGCAAACAAACCCCCACCCCTCCCTCTCTATCTATCTATTTATCTCTCAGTACCCTGGTCCCAAGTCAATAAGTGTGTGTGTGAGCGCACGCACGCACACACGCACACACACACACATACACACACACACACACACACACATTGCAGTTTCGCATCGGGACTGTTGCACAAGCTGGGTGAACGATAGAGCGGCGAGGGATGGGACGATGTAGATGTTTTCGTTATGTAATATATACCCACCTCGCTATGCTGGACATGTCGTGCGCTGCTGAACCAACACTGTAGGTGAGTGAACGATTGCTGATTCGATATGCTACAGCACTCCAGGTGAGTAAAATTGATTAATGATTCGATATGCGACAGCAATCTAGGTGAGTAATTGATTAATGATTCGATATGCTACAACATTCTAGTAACTGATTAATGATTCGACATACTACAGCACTCTAGTGAGTAATTGATCAATGACTCGATATGCTACAGCACTCTAGTGAGTAATTGATTAATGATTCAACATGCTACATCTCGCTGGGTAAGTAATTGATCAATGACTCGATATGCTACAGCACTCTAGGTGAGTAATTGATGAATGATTCGACATACTACCTCACTCTAGGTGAGTAATTGATGAATGATTCGACATACTACCTCACTCTAGGTGAGTAATTGATGAATGATTCGACATACTACCTCACTCTAGGTGAGTAATTGATTAATGATTCGACATACTACCTCACTCTAGGTGAGTAATTGATTAATGATTCGACATACTACAGCACTCTAGGCGAGTAATTGATTAATGATTCGACATACTACCTCACTCTAGGTGAGTAATTGATTAATGATTCGACATACTACAGCACTCTAGGCGAGTAATTGATTAATGATTCGACATATTACAGCACTCTAGGTGAGTAATTGATCAATGATTCGATATGCTACAGCATTCAAGTGAGTAATTGGTTAATGATTCGACATACTACAGCACTCTAGGTGAGTAATTGATTAATGATTCTATATGCTACAACACTCGAGTTGAGTAATTTATCGATGATTCGACAAACTACAGCACTCTAGTGAGTAATTTATTAATGATTCGATATGCTACAGCACTCTAGTGAGTAATTCATTAATGATTCGATAGATTACAACACTTTAGGTATGTAAAATCATGATTAATGATTTGATATACTACAATACTTTAGGTGAGTAAAATAATTATTAATGAATCGATATGCTACAACGCTTTATGTGAGTAAAATAATTATCAATGATTCAAAATGCAACAATACTTTAGGTGAGAACAATGATTATTAATGATGTGATGTGCTATACCACTTTAGGCGAGTAAAATGATTATAGGTCAGTAAAATGATTATTGATTCGATATGTCGGGAGCTTTCACGGCCAATGCTGGGCTTATATCACAGATTGACATAAGCTTACAGTTGGACCAACAGCAAAGTGAAGGCTGTATGTTGCAACAGGACGTTATTTACAGCTTACAGTCTTTTGTAAAGGACTATGACCATGAAAACAGGAAGCAAGATTTCACTGGCTGTTAGTGCTGTAGCCTCGGGAGCTAGTCGCCCTTTGGGAACCAACCCGACGCTTGTGTTACGATTGTGTGGATGATAACGATTGTGTGGATGATAATGGTTGTTTCGGTTCATTGTTTGGTCGGGTTAAATGTACCTTGTTTGCATTGGATGGTTAAGGAGATTATTACCTGTCGCAATTTTCGAGTAAATCTTACATTTTACCAACGTGATGTGCTTTAAGTATTATTGTATTTTACATAGTCTCTTCTTTTATATTGTCTCTCCGTTTTGCACGTGTTTCTCTTGCACTTCTTTGTTTAGTGTGCTGCAGCATCCCCTGACACATCAAGCTGTGTCCAGGGTCTATTCTCCTGACACATCGAGCTGTGTGTCCATGGTCTATTCTCCTGACACATCGAGCTGTGTCCATATTCTCCTGACACATCAAGCTGTGTCCAGGGTCTATTCTCCTAACACATCGAGCTGTGTCCGGGGTCTATTCCCCTGACACATCGAGCTGTGTCCATGGTCTATTCTCCTGACACATCGAGCTGTGTCCATATTCTCCTGACACATCAAGCTGTGTCCAAGGTCTATTCTCCTACGAGCTGTGTCCAGGATCTATTCTCCTAACACATAGAGCTGTGTCCATGTTCTGTTCTCCTGACACATCGAGCTGTGTCCATGGTCTGTTCTCCTGACACATCCAGCTGTGTCCACGGTCTATTCTCCTGACACATCGAGCTGTGTCCATTGTCTATTCTCCTGACACATCGAGCTGTGTCCACGGTCTGTTCTCCTGACACAATGAGATGTGTCCAGGGTGTATTCTCTTGACACGAATAGCTGTGTACAGGGTCTGTTCTCCTGACACATCCAGCTGTGTCTAGGGTCTGTTCTCCAGAACAGGTCCTGGGTACGTGACATCCGGTCCCTCAGTCAACAGCTCGCCCAATCGAACAGTGCAATTAGCGATTTAACAAAGCAGATAGATCGTGATGATGACAGACAGTTCGAAAGATTGATAGATCTGTATTACGATCGTTAAACTGTGAAATGCCGATCGATGTGGACTGCTTGAGATAGACTAGCATAGCTCCTTTTCCAGCTCACGTTCGACAAATACCCGTTTCTGAGGGGGAGCAGAAGACATGATTCGGATCGTTATATAAGTACTGGAAACCACCCACCCCCATCTCTTCTTCGACCCCCCCTCCAAGGGGGTATCCGTGTGTTATTGTATGTGTGTGTGTGTGTGTGTGTGTGTGTGTGTGTGTGTGTGTGTGTGTGTGTGTGTGTGTGTGCATGTATGTGCATATATGTGTGTGTGTGTGTGCGTGCGTTCGTTCTTTTGTTTAGCGTCTTTTCACTATCAGTGATATTAGACGTTAAAAAAAAAAAAAAATTTAAAGGGGGGGGGGGGGGGGGGGTGGGGTGGGGTGGGGGCATGGGGTATAACTAACATGCTATTACATTTAACAGTAACAATTCAATAATAATAATTATAATAATCAGAAACCATTAACACAATTCTGAAGTGCATTAAAGGAATGTAGAAATAGGGCTATGAACTAATGCCTGTGAAAGTTCGACCATAAGAACCTCGTCAGAAATAACTTTACAAAAATCATCTGCAGAATTATTATTCTCTTTGAAATACTTGGGCAAGAAGGTACGTAACTGCTGGCAGTGAAACAAACAATGATGCAAGCTGAACTGCTTACCACAGATGCATTTTTACTATACTTTATCTTCAGCGCATCAAGTTTTATACGGAAGAAAGTAGAGGTTATTAATCTTGTATAGCAAGCTGATGGATTCGATATCTTTTCTTTAATAATATTCTCGGGGAATAATGTTCCTTTATGGTTTAAAAACTTTAACTTCCATCGGTTATGAAATCGACCCCATGCTGATTTTTCTAACAAAGTGTATGCATCTTTTACGGAGAGACGGACATGTATTTTTGTCGATTTTTCTGAATCTTGCGCTCCTCTTTTAGCTGCTTTATCAACAGTTTCATTGCCAAGAATGCCCACATGAGAAGGCACCCAACAAAAACTGACCTCAGTCCCTTTAATCCTTAAACAATGTACCAAATGATTTGCCTCAATAACTAAGTCAGGTCTTGTTTCAAGGCTGAATAGTTCTAGAGCATAAAGTACTGATTTGGAATCAACAAAGAATGCTATTTTCGAGAAAACTATTTGATGGCTCACTAAGTAGTTCAGAGCTTGTATAATAGCAATTAGCTCAGCTGTGAATATGGAAAGGTGTTTTCCAATAAAGTAAGATTTTTCAACTTTAAAGGCAGGAATATAGAAAGCCGCACCAGCGTTTTTGTCATCAAGAACAGATCCATCTGTAAATACATGGAGATGATTCTGATATTTTTCTGTTATATGAATTCTGGCAGTACTTGTCGTGATATTGATGTTTTCTTCCTTTTTTGTTTCAGAATAAGTGATATCAAAATCCGCTTTCAACATTTCCCAAAAAGGAACAGGAGAATGATGTGGTTTTGCAGCTAACTCTTTCATGTTAACTTCAGATTCTTTTAACAGATTTGAAATGTAAGTTGCAACTGTTTCTTGTGATGAGATGGCTTTAGCTCTTTTAGGAAAATCAATGTCTGATCTTACTGTCAGTTCATCAGCAATGAATTTTTTTGTCATTGAAGTGTACCTCACAGCGAATTTTGCTGTTGCTAACTCACGATGTTCATTTAAGGGAAGAATTCCGGCTGTTTTGTATGTTTCCTGATTGGATGCATGAGAGGGCACTCCGAGGGCAATTTTGATAGCCTTACAGTCTACACTTTGAATCTTTTGTAATAGATATTTAGGTGCACTGAAAAATATTTCTTGTGCATAGGTTATCTTAGATCTTACAAGGGCCATGGCAAGATGAATCAATGTTTTTGTATCCATTCCCCAGGGTAAGCGGCTTATAATTTTCATAAAATTGATACTTTTCCTTGCCTTTGTTAAGATGTAATCAAAGTGAATGTTCCATGTCAGCTTTGAAGTAAGATAAACGCCTAAAAACTTCACTACCTGTTTATAATCAATGACGTCACCAAGTAATTTAAAAATGGGTGTGCTAGATGGGTTACCACATGAATTAAACAACATCATACATGTTTTTTCAGTCGACAAAGCTAGACCATTTTCAAACATATAGTTACCAATGTTATCGAGATCAGACTGATACAAACGACGTATATAATTCTGTGCTCTTTGTGGGGTTGACTTTTTTAGATTGACACCCATCCACATACATACATCATCAGCATACTGTACTAAAACTACACGATTTGACAATGCCTTTGGTAGATCCTGAATAAGAATATTAAAGAGAATAGGGGTTTTAACTGAGCCCTGTGGAATTCCCATGTCAAGTTTATGTGGCAAAGAATAATGTGTTCCCACCCTTGCTTGAATAATTCTATTAGATAAAAAACTTTTAATATACTCATAGAGATTACCAGATATTCCAACTGATTTCAGTTTGAATAAAAGACGTTTGTGCCAAACCTGATCGTAGGCTTTTTTTACGTCAAAAAACGTTGCGAGGACCCTTTTTCTGCGGGCAAACTGATGTTTTATTTGAGTTGTAATCTTTACTAGGTGTTCGACCGTTGATCTTCCTTTTCTAAATCCAGCCTGGTTCACTGGAATGATATTGTATTTTTCGCAGTAAGTTATAATTCTAAACAGGACTATTTTTTCCATCAATTTACAGACATGCGAGGTCAAAGCAATAGGCCTGTAACTATTTGTATTACGTTTAGGTTTTCCTGCTTTTAAAACCGGTACAACTATTGATGTTTTCCATATCTGTGGTACAGTTCCAGATGTCCAACATTTCTGATATATTTTGTGTAGGAAAACGATACAATTTTTTGGGATGTGTTTTAGCATCACATTCGATAGTGCATCGATTCCAACTGAACTTTTTTTATTGCCAAATAATATACTGGTGGAAAATAATAATTTGGAAGTTTGGGAAGCTTACATGCACTGATATTAAGTGACTGCAGAATCAAAACATCACACTTACTTGATGCTAGAAAATGTTTCAAATAGGCCAGGTTAGATAGAATAGATCTGCAGTTCCACTGGAGCAGCCTAATTTGCAATTGCGTTTGTTTTTTCATTACTGATTATCTTTCCTATCAGAAGTGTACCTCACAGCGAATTTTGCTGTTGCTAACTCACGATGTTCATTTAAAGGAAGAATTCCGGCTGTTTTGTATGTTTCCTGGTTGGTAGCATGAAAGGGCACTCCGAGGGCAATTTTGTTAGCCTTACAGTCTACACTTTGAACCTTTTGTAATAGATATTTAGGTGCACTGAAAAGTATTTCTTGTGCATACGTTAACTTAGATCTTACAAGAGCCATGGAAAGATGGATCAATGTTTTTGTATCCATTCCCCAAGGTAAGCGGCTTAGAATTTTCCTGCTTTTAGAACTGGTACCACTATCGATATTTTCCATTTCTGTGGTACACTTCCAGATATCCAACATTTCTGATGTATTTTGTGAAGGAAAATGATACATTTTTCTGGAATGTTTTTTATCATCTCATTTGATATGGCATCGATGCCAACAGAACTTTTTTTATTGCTAAGGGAAGCTATTGCGGTTTGTAGCTCTTCATATATAATAGGAGAATTAAACCACAAGTCATTTTGCGGAGTCGGATCACTGTATAAAGGACTGTTTTCTTCTGGGTGTCTTACACTCCTGTGATAAACCTTCGTTTTTACTATTTTGCGCAAACATTTCAACAAAGATTTCTGCCTTTTCCTTATCTGATAGAAATTTGTTTTGTGAGTAGTTTGATATTGGGCAACTTGGCAACTTGATTCCATTTTTCATTTCTTTCATTTTTGTCCAAACTTTATTTCAGTCTTTATGATCTGAAATTTCTTGTGAACAAAACGATGACCAATAATTTTTTTTAGCTTGGGCTATGTTACTCTGAGTGTTTGCTTTCTTCATTTCTTTGTGCTTTTGGGGGGCTCACTGTCCGCGAGGTAGTTCTTAAATGTTTCTTTCTTGTAATTAACAGTCTTTCCACATGCATCATTCCACCAGGCATTGCCTGAACGGTCACCCGACTTCACACCCTTTACTTTTGGAATCGACATATCAGCTGCTGACAGAACAACTGTAAAATTTGAATACATTTCATCTATGCTTTAATTGTCAAGTTTTTTCAAAATCTTGAGAGGAAAGAATGTTTTGAAATAAATCCCAATTTGCATTCTTGTAGTTATATTTTGGTACAGTGTCAACGTTATCATTATCAGGCCTATAATAATCATCAGCTATTGTAATGATGATAGGCACATGGTCGCTTCCCAAAGTGTCTTTATGTGTTTCCCAGGTACATGATGGAGCTAGAGCTATTGCGGTTTGTAGGATATAAGTGTTAGGTCAATTGCTGTTGGTCTGTGTTTAGAAACGTCAGGAATTCTAGTAACACTACCATCTTTCATTCAAAAGATAAAAGGGGCTGTCAACAATATTTTCGATTGCTTGTCACAGTTCTACAGTTCTTTTCCCAGAATGGAAAGTGGGCATTGAAATCTCCCGCTATTACCCATTTGCCGGGCTGTTGTTCTTGTACTGTTCTAAGCCACTCAGTATTTCGGTCGTTTGGGCCTTTCGGAAGATAAACAGAAAGAATGTTAAGAACTTTTTTGTTGCTGAATTCTATTGTAGCCGCACAAGAGTGTATTTCAAAGCTTGCAATAGATTTTGAGATAGGTGACTCACAAAGATTATAAGTATATAAATAGCAGTACTTATCTTTTTGCCCTCGTTTCCAGTTTCATATACTGGTGGAAAACAATAATTGGGAAGTTTGGGAAGCTTACATGCACTGATATTAAGTGACTGTAAAATTAAAACGTCACACTTATTTGATGCTAGAAAATGTTTTAGATAGGCCAGATTAGATAGAATAGGTTTGCAGTTCCACTGGAGTAGCCTAATTTGTAGTCGCTTTTGCTTTTTCATAATTAATTAACAATCTATTCTATCAAGCAGGAATATAGTTTTTATTTAACATGTATTTCGGTTTAAGGTGTGATGTCACGTTATCATAAGATGGTAAACGCCTGTGTGTGTGTGTGTGTGTGTGTGTGTGTGTGTATGTGTGTGTGTATGTGTGTGTGTGTGTGTGTGTGTTATTGTGTGTGACACGCAGAGAGAGACAAGACACCCACACCCACACCCACACATCACGATGAAAGGCTGTCCGCGCAACTTCACACGCCTGGTCTTCCTTCTGGGAAGCTGCAGCTTCATCCTGTGCGTGGCCATGGCGCTGTCACTGCGAACAACGTTCCTCAACTTCCTCCCCGCTCCCTCTTCTCATCCTCCTGCCGCCAAGACACTGGACCCAAAAACCTACATCTCTCTTCACCCTCCACACTCAAACCAGCAAAGCCATGTGGGCACAAAGACCGACATTTCCCGGGACCAGAAAGGAACGGATTTCGGACGAGATCCACGGGATCTCAGGGAATCGGTTCCCACTGTGCACGACAACGCTGCGGATCTGAAGGAGTTCCGGAGCGCACAGGAGGAGTCCCGAAGACTCCACGAGCTGTTTCTGACCGCCGAGGATCGGAGTCCTCCTCCGCTTACAGCGGTGAACTGCACACCGCTGATGGTACAGGACGCCTGGGGGAACACCAGCCGCGGAGACCCTGCACTGGGGGTGAGAGGCGGTGGGGGTGTTGGGGGTGGGAGTGAGGAGGCCGGCATCAGGAGGACCCGCAACATGACCGAGCTGCTGGACCTGACCCAGAACTGCACGCGCTACCTCCTCGGCTCCGGCTTCCGGTTCGCGGTGGTCAGCGAGGAGGAGTTGTCTTTTCCTCTGGCCTTCAGTGTTCTGGTGTACAAAGACCTTGAGCAGGTAGAGAAAGACACACAGACACACACACAGACACACACACACACACACACACACACACACACACACACACACATCCCCACCCCCAACACACATACACACATGTCCACACACACACACACATACGCACCAACCACACCCACACAACACACACACACACACACACACACACACACACACACACACACACACACACACACACACGCAAACCACCACCCACACACACACACACACACACACACACACACACACAAGCACGTGGTGACCACACACCGCTGTGCAGGTGGAGCGGCTGCTGAGGGCCATCTACAGACCCCACAACGTGTATTGCCTTCACGCCGACCGCAAGGCCTCCTGGTCCTTCCTCAGTGGCCGTGCGTCACGTGGCAAGATGTCTGCCCAACGTGTTCCTGGCGGAGAGCTCTTTGTCCGTGCAGTGGGGAACCATCTCCGTGCTGGAGCCTGTGAGTGGTTTGTCGGCCTTCAAGTTGTCATCCGTTCACACATGCACGCCACGCCATGCATGTACGCAGGCACAGACACACACAGTCACAGACACACAGACACACAGACACAGACACACAGACACACACACACACACACACACACACACACA
The DNA here is from genome assembly GCF_041734735.1 of Babylonia areolata. Taxonomy (NCBI): domain Eukaryota; kingdom Metazoa; phylum Mollusca; class Gastropoda; order Neogastropoda; family Buccinidae; genus Babylonia; species Babylonia areolata. The sequence continues at coordinate 48,476,019 of NC_134880.1, read as the reverse complement.
CACACACACACACACACACACACACACACACAATATGTAATCAATCAATGAAAGATAGAAAACTTTCGTCCACTCAGAGAGAAGGAATATTAACTTCTTAACCCCAAAAATAAGTGTGTGTGTCTGTGTGCGTGCATGCATGCATATATGTATCCACGTAAGCATGTGTATGCCCCCAGGAACTCCAATGCATGCGGCAGCTGCTTGCACACAAGGCACCGTGGCGATACTTCATCAACCTGACTGGCCAGGAGTTTCCCCTCAAGACCAACAGGGAGCTGGTTCGAATCCTGAGAGCGATGAAAGGGGCCAACATCATCAGTGGAACCACAGACAAGTGGGTGGGCGAGGCTCAGTGGTCTCGTCTTTTGTGCAGTTTGTGGTTTAGGGTCACTTCCTTTCTTTCGTTCAATTCTTTCTTTCTTTCTTTTCATGCCTTTATTTCTTTCTTCTTCTGTATTTCTTTTAGAGGTATTTTTGTTCGCTTTTGCTCATTTTGTTCTTCTGCTCAACCTTCTCTCCGCCCTCTCCTCCTCTTCCTCCTCCTCCTCCTTCTACTTCTTCTCCTTCTGCTCAACCTCCTCCTCTTCCTCCTCCTTCCTTCCCCCCTCCTCCTCCTCTTCCTCCTCCCCCTTCTTCTTCTCCTTCTGCTCAACCTCCTCCTCCTCCTCCTCCTTCGTCTTCTTCTTCTGCTCAGCTTTCTCCTCTCTTCCTCCTCCTTCCCTTCCCCCTCCTCCTCCTCCTCCTTCTTCTTCTTCTTCTGCTCAACCTTCTCTTCTCTTCCTCCTCCTTCCCCTCCTCCTCCTCCTCCTCCTCCTGCTGCTGCTTCTTCTTCTACATTTGTATCGTCTTTTCATAAAGTGTTCGAATGTTTTGGTGAGGTGGAAGAGGAGGAAAGAGAAAGGGGAAGATTTATACACCGACCTCATCAATCAGGTAGCTGTAGCAACAGCAACAGCAGCAGCAGCAGCAGCATTATACCCAACAAGAAATAAGCACTGGAGTTCTTTATAAAATGAAGGTACATCATTCAAACCACTGCTGCTTGTGCTAGCTATCGGATAGCATACAGGTAATGCATGGGTAGAGATTTAAATCTCTCCATACGAACGACGAAAGAGACGACGTTAACAGCGTTTCACCCCAATTACAACCATCAAAATATTACAAGCGGAAGGCTATTACACTGAAGAGGTGAATGTTGACAAAGAATACCACAATTCTGACGACGGAAGCTAAAGGTTGGGTCATAGAGACACCCACTGGACATCCAAGGGGTCTGTGTAGAGGAGAAGAGAGGACTGGCCGTACTGAGTGAGTTAAAAAGCCTGGAGATTTCCCATCCCCCATCCCCACAACCACCACCCCGCAGGTCCCCCGCTCCTACCCACCCACCAACCTTCCATTGAGAAGGATGCTCCAAGTCCATTCGGGTGTGGTGGTCGAATGGTTAGAGCGCTTACCCGAGTTTCCTGAGTTCGAACCCCACTTTCGGTGCACCGGGTGAGTTAAAGGTAGGAGATTTTTTCCGATCTCCCAGGTCAACGTATGTGCAGACCTGCCAGTGCCGGAACCTCTTTCGTGTGTGTGGGCACGAAGAAGGTCGAATACGCACGTTAAAGATCCGGTAATCCATGTCAGCGTTCGGTGGGTTATGGAAACAAATATATACCCAACATGCACATCCCCGAAGACGGAGTATGGCTGCTTACATAGCAGGGTAAAAAGGTCGTGCACATAAAACGTGACATGTCTGTGTAAATGTGAGAGAGAGAGAGAGAAAGAGCGTGCGTGCGTGCGTGCGTGCGTGTGTGTGTGTGTGTGTATGTGTGTGTGTGTGTGTGTGTGTGTGTGTGTGTGTGTGTTACAAACATGACTGAATGACACAGGAAACGAATGATAAGCGCCCAACGGCAGCTCTCAGGTAGGCAGCCTGTTGTGCAAATGACTCCATATTTGTACGAGTAAAGCACTTAGAGAATGGTCCATGACCGAGGATAGGCGCTATATATAAGTATCCATATTTAATCGTCATTATCATCATCGTCGTCACCATCACCATCATCATCATCGTCATCATGATCATCGTCGTCATCATCACCATCATTCAAAATACCCTTTATTTGACGTGCACACACAGCGACAAGCGAGGAAGAAATGTGAAACACATTCTTATCATTTATTCAAGACTGGGGAAGATCTGTTGGTGTAGAATATGTCACACATGCCGGAGGTGGCGCCGTGGCCAGTGTTCACCAGTGATCTGGGTTCGAAGCCCCCGTTTCGGCATGGTGTTGTGTGTGGGAAAGGCATTGCACTTTCCTCCGATTTTCCTTCACTCCACCCACATGTGAATGGACACCTGTCTTCGGTCGGGGAAGGAGAGGACTGGGCCCCACCTTCCTGTGAGGGGCAGGAACCAGCGTAAAAAAAAATAAAAAAATAAAAAAGATCCTGAGACAAAAGTGGGGATGGATCGGCCATACCTTGAGGGAATCACCATCCAGCACTACACGCCAGGCCCTGACCGGGAACCCCCAGAGGAGAAGGAAGAGAGAACAGCTGGAGGCGGGACAGTGAAGCAGAGCTCAAGAGGCTGGGATCCAGCTGGAGGGATGCAGAAAGGACAGGCCACAGTCGAGTTCGGTGGAGAAACATCGTTAATGGCCTGTGCTCCCCAGGGAGCGAAGGGCCTAAGTACGTAAGTCCTATGCCTTAGACACAGTGAATATGAATTCCCTGCCCCTGCCTATGCGACCGTTAGAGGCAACGTGACTTTAACTCTCTCCATACGAACGGCGGAAGAGACGACGTTAACAGCTTTTCACCGCAATTACCACCATCAAAATATTGCAAGCGGAAGGCTCTTACACTGAAGAGGTGAATGTTGACAAAGAATACCACAATTCTGACGACGGAAGCTAAAGGTTGGGTCATTGAGACACCCACTGGACATCCGAGGTGTCTGTGTAGAGGAGAAGAG